>NC_054480.1:13813909-13943909 GCF_017639515.1 Carcharodon carcharias
CCTCGAAGCTGGAGGGTCATTCAGAGGCCTTCCAGCTTGAGAGGAGCAGCTGCGTGCGGTTTAGGTAAGGGAGAGAGTTCTTGGAAAACCGCTCCAATTTTAAACTGAAAGATAGCTTTGCCGCCAGGCCACTGCTGTGAGAGGGGAAGCCTCTCTACAGGATGGCCTGTGGCTGGGTAGGCAGGGTGGGCCTTCGGTCTGCCTGGAGTGTTGCTCCCTCTGTTTGCTGCTGGGAGGCTGCATCTCGATAGTTAAACTTGCTCCTGCTGCCTGTGGGGGCCTAGAGGCCAGCTGGTAAATCCCAATTGGCCTCCTTCAATTGACCTTCAGTGGCTGTTATGACCTTAATTAGCTTCGCATCATTTGCAGGCAGATAGCCCAGGTAGCTCACACATCTCACCTCTGCAAAAATGACCCGGGGTGAGGGGGGCGGGGGGGGGGGGTGCAGAACTGACACACAGGCCGGTGGAGCTATTTTTAGACCCCATCCGCCCACCCACCTTGATCCCTTCCCTGGGAGTGGAGGGGTGGGGGCGATGCTGCTAAAAATCAAGCCCTTCATTCTGAGCCAACAGTAAAACTAGCACTTCTACTGAAATCTATCAATTATCACGTAGCCAGGGAACGGAAGAGGCTGCAGATTGCAGTTTAAAATTATGGAAGGTATGGGGAGTAACTTTTTTATGCAGCATGTGATTAGGGTTTGGAATATGCTGGATCCCATTGTATCCTTCCAGAGGGAAATTGAATCGATATTTGAAGGAGAAAAAAAAAATGACAGTGATATGAGGAGAGAGTGGGGGTGTGGAGCCACCGGGATTGAGCGGAACCATCTGGGTTGCTCGCCGAAAGAGCTGGGGCAGGCTTGATGGGTCGAATGGCCTCCTTCAGTGCTGAACTGTTCTATGATTGGAAACGTTCATGCAATTATGCTGCTGTGAGGTCTATTAATGTAAAGCAATTGAGCACAAATCAATTGGTGCAGGCATGCATTCTCAGAGTTACCGGGGAAAGCAGTTTGTTTGATTGTCTGAATTTAAGATGTTGTTTTAATTTCTATTAGCCAGGTACAGCAACTTTTATCTTTAATCCCTTGGCTTCATTTAAAATGCGTCCAGTCCATTTATCACTCAGATTGTGACCAATAAACCCACATTAAAAGTGCAGTATAAAGCTGCCACCTTCCTGCTGGGACAATTAATATTTGACCATATTTATTTTGCTTTTTACTCTCCTGTTCTCTCCTGTGTAAAACACAAAGGTCAGATCAGGAGCTGCTGCAGACCTTCCATTCTGACGTCACTCTTGAGCTGACTGGATTAGCCCACAAGCTACAGCGTGTGAACACCTCAGTTCCCTCCCGATGGGATAAGCTGCAGTCTTTGACCATCGATTCCCATGGATCAGTCCTCAACGCAGCCAAATACCTCTTCTTAAATAAATCTGACTTTGGATTAATGTCATGATGCAGCTGGGATGGGAGGAAGGTGGGGGGTAGGGGTGGAACAAATGCAAATCGCACAGTATAAGTATCAGGCCCCTGTCTATTCTTAACTCCTGGGCTTCAGTTAAAATACCTCTGGTCCATCTTCCATCAGGACTCTTTAAAATTCATTCATGGGTAACGTGGGCATCGGTAGATAGGCCAGCATTTATTGCCCATGGTGGTGGTGAGCTGCCTTCTTGAACTGCTGCAGTCCCATGTGGTGTAAGTTCCAGGCATTTAAGAGGCAACCACATTGCTGTGGGTCTAGAGTCACGTGTAGGCCAGACCAGTTAAGAGTGGCAGATTTCCTTCCCTAAAAGATATTAGTGAAACAGATGGGTTTTGACAACAATCAACAATGGTTTCATGGCCATTATTAGACTTTTTTACATCTTGGGTAAATGAGTTCATTGGCCAACCAAACTCTAACTGCACGCCTTCCTATGTCCTCATCAATTGCTGCTTGCAATCAATAACAGGGGGAGACTGGTAAGGATAAACTGTGATGGTTTATTGAGACATAGGGCAGAGCACCAGATCATATATGCTCACTCAGGAACCTCCAGAAACAGACTTACAGTTCCCAGTTGACCATGCTGTACAGTGATGTCACATGATCAGTACACTTGCATTCTCTTAAAGGGACAGGGTACCTCACTTTACCACACTTTTAATTGAACTGATTTTTATTGAATTCAAATTCCACCATGTGCTAGGGTGGGGCATGAACCCAGGATCCCCAGAGCATTACCCTGGCTTCTGGATTACTAGTCCAGTGATAATACCACTATCTGCTTTCCCCAGGAATGGGGCAAATAAACCTGCAAAGTCATTCTGTTATCGCTCATGCACATCTGAAATAAAGGCTTTCATTTATCTGATGCCTTTCTTGACCTCTGGATGTCCCGAAGCACTTTCCAAACAAAGGAAGTACTTTTTGAAATGTAGCCACTGTTGTGATGTAGGAAACAGGGTGGCCAACTTGCGCACAGCAAGCTCCCACAAACAGCAGTGAGGTACTGACCAAATAATCTGTTACTTTTAGTGATGTGGGTTAAGGGATGCATATTACTCAGGACACAGGCTGAACCCCATCCCCCTTCTGCTCTTTGACAAACAACCGCAGATGGGGTTTCGGCTTAATACCTCATCTGAAAGACGACCCCTTTGACAGTGCAGCACTCCCTCCATGCTGCCCTGAGGGTGTCAGCCTAGATTGTATGCTCAGGTCTTGAAAGTGAGAACTTGAATCCAGAAGAGGTCAACATGTCATAACCACTCTGTGTGTACACACTTCAGTGAGTGCGCAGCAAGCCTGGCTGTGCATTAAGAAGGTAAATATGGGTGAGCTCTAGGCAGCTCCCTCTCCCTAGACCGCTGTTGCAATCTAAGAGCAACATCAGAAAAAAGTGCGTTACTTAGCCATGCTTTAGCTTTACCAAACCTAAGTTATCAATAATTTAAAACAGAGATGAAAGTGGTGATTGAAATGAATGGTCTTGCTAATCATTAATGGATTTCACAAGCTGCATGGAAACTGGACACTTTGCTTCAATTACTGTGCCTAGATTTCACTGTTGAAATCCTTATCTCTCTTGAAATCTCCAATCTCTCCCTCGCCAACACCATTGTTCACTTCGCTCTATTTTATCATAACTTCAATGATCATTATTTCTTTGAACTTTTCCCTCTTGATTCTCCTGTGTTTCACCCAGTGGGTTGTGGGAGTCTGGAGCTCACTGTCTAAAAAGAAGGTTAAGTCAGAAACTCTTGAAACATTTAAGAAGTAATTAGATATTCACTTGCGTTGCCATATCCTCCAAGGCAATAGGCCAAGCACTAGAAAATGGAATTAGTGTAGTCAGAACAAAAACAGAATTACCTGGAAAAACTCAGCAGGTCTGGCAGCATCGGCGGAGAAGAAAGGAGTTGACGTTTCAAGTCCTCATCACCCTTCAACAGAACTGGGTGATTCCAAGGAGAGGGGTGAAATATAAGCTGGTTTAAGGTGGGGGGGTGGTGGTTGAGTTGGGGGAGAGAAGTGGAGGGGGGTGGTGTGGTTGTAGGGACAAGCAAGCAGTGATAGGAGCAGATAATCAAAAGATGTCACAGACAAAAGAACAAAAGAACACAGAGGTGTTGAAGTTGGTGATATTATCTAAACGAATGTGCTAATTAAGAATGGATGGTAGGGCACACAAGGTATAGCTCTAGTGGGGGTGGGGGGGCCATAAAATATTTAAAAATAATGGAAATAGGTGGGAAAAGAAAAATCTATATAATTTATTGGAAAAAAACAAAAGGAAGTGAGAAGAAACAGAAAGGGGGTGGGGATGGAGGAGGGAGTTCAAGATCTAAAGTTGTTGAATTCAATATTCAGTCCGGAAGGCTGTAAAGTGCCTAGTCAGAAGATGAGGTGCTGTTCCTTCAGTTTGCGTTGGGCTTCACTGGAACAATGCAGCAAGACAAGGACAGACATGTGGGCAAGAGAGCAGGGTGGAGTGTTAAAATGGCAAGCGACAGGGAGGTTTGGGTCATTCTTGCAGACAGACCACGGGTGTTCTGCAAAGCGGTCACCCAGTTTATGTTTGGTCTCTCCAGTGTAGAGGAGATCACATTGGGAGCAACGAATGCTGTAGACTAAGTTGAGGGAAATGCAAGTGAAATGCTGCTTCACTTGAAAGGAGTGTTTGGGCCCTTGGACGGTGAGGAGAGAGGAAGTGAAGGGGCAGGCGTTGCATCTTTGCGTGGGCATGGGGAGGTGCCATAGGTGGGGGTTGAGGAGTAGAGGGTGATGGAGGAGTGGACCAGGGTGTCCCGGAGGGAATGATCCTTACGGAATGCCGCCAGGGGGGTGAAGGAAAGATGTGTTTGGTGGTGGCATCATGCTGGAGTTAGCGGAAATGGCGGAGGCTGGTGGGGTGATAAGTGAGGACAAGGGGGACCCTATGATGTTTCTGGGAGGGAGGAGAAGGTGTGAGGGCGGATGCGCGGGAGATGGGCCGGACACGGTTGAGGGCCCTGTCAACGACCGTGGGTGGAAAACTTCGGTTAAGGAAGAAGAAGGACATGTCAGAGGAACTGTTTTTGAAGGTAGCATCATCAGAACAGGTGCGACGGAGGCGAAGGAACTGAGAGAATGGGATGGAGTCCTTACAGGAAGCGGGGTATGAGGAACTGTAGTCGAGGTAGCTGTGGGAGTCTGTAGGCTTGTAATGGATATTGGTGGACAGTCTATCACCAGAGATTGAGACAGAGAGTTCAAGGAAGGGAAGGGAAGTGTCAGAGATGGACAACGTGAAAATGATGGAGGGGTGGAGATTGGAAGCAAAATTAATAAATTTTTCCAAGTCCCCGACGAGAGCATGAAACAGCACCGTGTAGTCAGATCTTTGTTGGCCAGCGTGGACACTATGGGCCGAATGGCCTCCTTCTGTGCTGTAACCGTCTCTGAGTCTATGAGCCAATGGTCAAAGTCCACTGCTCTTCATGCTTTTTACTTCATTAGCAGAGTTGAAATCAAGAATTAGCACACTCTGTCTCCCCTAAGGTTATAAAAGGCATTGTATAAATCCAAGTACTCCTTCTATTCCTACATATTCATTCCCAGAAGCTCAAAACTCTTTGACTTCTTACCTCCCTCAATCTCCCCTTGCTTCTACAGTTTATAGGGATTTCTGCAATATAGGATTTTTCCCTTTTCATAGAATTATAGAATTGTTACAGCACAGCAGGGGGCCATTCACTCTGTCGCGTCCATGCTGGCTCTGTGCAAGAGCAACTCAATTAGTCTACTCCCCAACCTTTTCCCCAGAACCCTGCAAATTTTTTGTCTTTAGATAATTATCCAGTTCCCTTTTGAAAGCCATGATTAAATCTGCCTCCACCACACTCTCAGGCAGTGCATTCCAGATCCTAACCACTCGCTGCGTTAAAAAGTTTATCCTCCTGTCGTCTTCGTTTCTTCCACCATTCACCTTAAATCTGTGCCCTGTGGTTCTCAAGCCCATCGCCAATGGAAACAGTTTCTCCCTATCTGCTCTATCCGGACCCCTCATGATTTTGAATCCCTCTGTGGAATCTCTTCTCAACCTTCTCTTTGATAAAGAGAACAGTTCCAACTTCTCCAATCCATTCAAGCAACGGAAGTTGCTCATCCTTGGAATCATTCTCTTCAACCTTTATTGCAGCCTCTCTAATACTTTTACTTCCCTCCTAAAGTGTCGTGCCTGGTGTTGGACTCTGGTTTTGGTCAAAACAACGGTTTATACAGCTTCACCATAACTTCCCTGCTTTTGTACTCTATGCAACAGTTTATAAAGTCTAGGGTCCCATGTGCCTTATTAAACAATTTCTCAACTTGCTATCCAACCTTCAATGATTAGTGCACATATAACCCCCGGGTCCCTGTGCTCTTGAAATACAGAACCTAGCATTGTGAGCGTGAGAGGCCATAGGTGTTAGGTGGAAGTGCAGAGCTCGAAATTGGGGGATCGGGGATGGGGGGGGGTGGTGGGCTATGGGGGTGGGTGTGGAGGGCATGAGGTAGCGTGGATAGGGCATGGGGAGTGTGTGGGGGATGAGGGGGTGTGAAGGGTGATGGTTGGAGGGTTTTTCTGTTTTTATTTTAACCTGGATAAAGTCCCACAGCACCAACGCGGGCTTTTCAAGCAGCCCATTTCAGCACCTGGAAGGCCCTCTGACTGCCTCCAAACTTCTTCCTGGCCTGACTGCAGCCCATACCCACCGCCCCCCGCCCCCCGCCAACCCCCAGCAATGAAGATCCCCCCCCCAATTACGGGCACTTTCTCCTGAGGCAGGCTGAGTTGACTCCCTCTACCCGCCTTAAGGATGAACGTTCAAGCCCAGGAGAGGGATATGGCCATGGAAAGAGTTTAGGATTCGCCGAAATGTAAACTTTGGCTTTGTGAGGGAAGTGGGCAATGAGACAGAGAACCATTGCCAAGTTTGCTGTGATTTTGACCAGTGGGATAGAGCCAGATTGAAGGGCTCAAAGGAGGAATGAAGAGTGAGGTAAGGCCATAGTTTCCAAACAGCAACACACACCAAGACATTTGAAAGAAAACAGGAGTTATAGATAATGTTGTAACTAGAAAGAATACGTGGGTTTGAAAAGGGGGATTCCTCTGGGGAAGAGTGAGAACAGTGACCCCTTGAAGCAGATAGGGAACGTTCTGAAGGAAAGAGACGGGTTGCTAACGTGTGTAAACATGGTGTATGTTAGGTGAAGTTGGAATGGCAAGGGGTCAAAACAGCAGCTAGTAGGTTTTATGGGTGAAATGAGCACACCTATGGTGAGATTTCCGGCCCGCCCGCCACTGGGGTTGCCCAGCCCCGGCTGAAAGTCAATGGGCTTTTGGCTGGGCTGCCTACTCTCCTGTGGTGGGTCCCACCATGACAGGGCTGGAAAATCCCAGCCTACGAAGGAGTACAGAGACCGGAATGAGCCAGTTGGTATTGGGTAGTGGAGGGACAGCTAGAGGTTGCCGGTTTATGAATGGCCTCAATTCTGGACACCACAGAATCCACGTTTATTAGTGAAAAGCTCACTTGTTTTCTTTCAATTGCCTAGCAACATGAAAGGGGAAAATTGAATAGCAGCTTTGCTAGAGATGGGACAGAAGAAGGCAGATAAAGTGTGCAGTTCCTGTGCAATTGAATAGCATCATCACCACAGACTATAGTTCTAAAGATGTCCAGCGGCAGTGATGATGCGAAAAAAAAACTAACTTAATTGTGTGTTTTTATTGATTTGTCTGGCTTCCAAAGAGAACAATCGGGCAGAGAGAAATGATATTTTCTGAGATAAAGCATTAACCCAGTCAACAGTTTTGCAATGGTGTCATCCTCTGCATCCTCTGAGTGTTCTCTATAGTGCACAGACTCGGTGAGCGACCGGACCAGATTGGCACCACCCACTTCTCATTTTACATGGAAGTGCCTTCAAATGACCCCAGTTGAGGCAGGAAGGGGAAGCTCTGCCCAACATTGACCCATTATTCAACAGGCTGGAACGAGGTTTCATACCTGCTGCATGGCAGGAACTCAATGAAAGAGTTGGCATTGAGTGAGGCTGGCATATGGTATTGAAGTTACGAACCTACAACTTCACTATGACTGGCAAAAATCACTACACAAGTTCTTCCATCACACAACGAGAAATTGCATTTATATAGCGCCTTTAACACAGTAAAAACTTCCCAAGACATTTCACAGGTGCCCCAGCAGACAAGTGTTTGACACTGAGTCACATTATGAGATAATAGTGGAGGTGAACTGGTCAAACAGGTAAGTTTTAAGGAGCATCTTAAAAGCAGAGTAAGAGTTGGAGAGGCTTAGGAAGGGAATTACTTAGGAAGGGAAGAGATTAGGGCCTAGGCAGCTGAATGCTAATGATGGGGCAATGAAATTGGGGGTGTCCAAAAGGCTAGCGTTAGAACGGGGATCTCAGAAGGTCTCTGGAGGAGGTTACAGAAATTGAGAGGGGTGAGGCCATGGAAGGATTTAGAACAAGGACAGAATTGGAACTTCACTCGACCGGGGACCAGGTGTACTTTTTATTTGATTTTTTTTTTATCTGACATATGTTCCTCAGAATTGCTGACTTACCACACCTGAAACTAGCCTTGAGGCATTGCAGAATGAGCACACCATCATGCTGCCTCTTGGCATCGTGTGCTCCACACTTTCTGACCTGCTCTCTTAAGCTCATAATCTATCTCTGAATCATAGGTGTCATTCACTGTGTAGCCATGGAAACCATGCACATTAATCGCCTGTTCTCACATGTGGACCGTGAAGTTGGAAACAGAAAAATAACATGCTAGAGGTTTGAGGTTACACAGCTCTGAATAACTCAAAAGAGAACTGATTTCAAACACTGAGGTGCTGCCTCATTGGGAGCAGAGAGCTATGGTAACATCAACTGCACGATATTAAAAGCATAAGAAAATAGGAGCAGGAGTAGGCCATTCAGCCCATCAGGACTGCTCTGCATTCAATAAGATCATGGCTGATCTGATTGTGGCCTTAACTCCACTTTCCTGACTGCTCTCCCTTGCCACCACCCCCACCCGCGCCCCCCCCCACCCCCCACCCCCCTGTAATCCTTGACTCCCTCATAGAGCAAAAATCTATCGAATGCAGCCTTAAAGATATTCAATGATGCAGCCTGCATACTCCCTGGCATTGAGAATTCAAAAGATAGAAAAAAAATTCCTCCTCATCTCTGCCTTCAATGAGAGGACCTTTATTCTGAAGCTTGTGCCCCCCGGTTCTAGATTCCCCCACTAGGGGACACATCCTCTCAGCATTTACCCTGTCGTAGCCCCTCAGAACCTAATGGGTTTCAATAAGATCTCCTCTCATTATTCTAAACGCCAGTGAGTATAGGCCCAATCTGCCTAACCGTTCCTCATAAGACAAACCCCTTCATCCCAGGAATCAGCCTGTTGAACCTTCTCACAACTGCCTCCATTGCAAGTATGTCCTTCTTTAATTAAGGAGACCAAAACTGCACAGCGTGCTCCAGGTGCGGTCTCACCAATGCCCTGTACAGTTGTAGCATGCCTTCCCTACTTTTATACTCCGTCCCCTTGCAATAAAGACTAACATTCCTTCCTAATTACTGGTTGTACCTGCATGCTAACTTTTTGTGATTCGTGTACAAGGACATCCAGGTCTCTCTGTGCTGCGGCTTTCTGCAGTCTCTCTCAATTCCGCTTTTCTATTCTTCCTGCAAAGTGGACAACCTAATGTTCCCACGTCATTGTCCATCTGTCATATTTTCGCCCAGTCACTTAACCTATCCATATCCCGTTGCTGACTCTGTCCTCCCCACAGCTTGCTTCCTACCTACTTTGTATCATCAGCAAATTTGGGTACAATACACTTGGTTCCTTCATCCATGTTACTGATGGATCATAAATCATTGAAGTCCCTGTGGCACTTCACTAGTTGCAGTTTGCCAACCTGAAAATCACTCATTTATCCCAATTCTCCGTTCCCTGAATGTTAGCCCATCCTCTATCCATGCTCATGTATTACCCCCAACACCATGAGCGCCATTCACTGGCACTAATAAAGCTCTTTTTGAATTATTATGCTCCAGGACTCTAGATTCAGGAGCAGGAAATAGGCACCACTGAAGAGTATTTGATTCAGAATTGGTGCTTTAATCAGGCTTCTCACACTTTCCAGTTGATGCTCATGTGGTTTTGTGGCAAACAGCTGATTTGGGGCTGGATGGGGTCACTGCATAATGCATGGCAGTTCACCCCTTCTGCACCCGTACTACACATGACTCACACATCCAGAAGAATTAGCCACAGTGAACTGTGGGCCGGAGACAATGGGCTCAAGAAGTGGGTGGCTGATTCAATATCGTGCATTTTACACTGAAGTCAAAATTACCCTCTCCTCCTAATGCTGGGAGTCATATCCTCCATCATTCCATGAGTCAGCATAAGGTTGGATGTCAGAACACGGAGTGTGAAAAGTAAGTTTTGGAATCGCATAACATGGAAATATATCTTCAAATGGTGTAAAGTTTCAAGATGGCACCTCAAACCTAGTGTTTGCTCTCCGCCCCCCACACACACACCTTAAACCAGCTTATATTTCAGCTCTTTCCTGGACTCGAACTCAAGTTCTGTCGAAGGGTCATGATGACTCGAAACGTCAACTCTTTTCTTCTCCGCCGATGCTGCCAGACCTGCTGAGTTTTTCCAGGTAATTCTGTTTTTGTTTTGGATTTCCAGCATCCGCAGTTTTTTTGTTTTTATCTCTGTGTTTAATTGACTGCCACTGCTCTTCAAGAAATGCCTACCTCCTTGAAGAAGTTCTGTTCCTCTCTGCGACAAGATTTCCGGATTTCTCTGTTGCCTTGTTCACCTTCATTGCTTTCCATTTCTCTCCTAGTGTTTGCTCTCCGCCCCCCACACACACACCTTAAACCAGCTTATATTTCAGCTCTTTCCTGGACTCGAACTCAAGTTCTGTCGAAGGGTCATGAGGACTCGAAACGTCAACTCTTTTCTTCTCCGCCGATGCTGCCAGACCTGCTGAGTTTTTCCAGGTAATTCTGTTTTTGTTTTGGATTTCCAGCATCCGCAGTTTTTTTGTTTTTATTTTTCAGAGTGATTTGATTGCCCACTTTCTGTTATTTACCAGTATAGGATTGGCAACCATTCCAAATACACCCCAAATGGTTTGATTCCTCAGCTTTCTGCTGCTTACTCATTTCTCCTCGGTGCACCAAACTGCTTCTCTATCATTCACGTCTAACTCATCAAACATCTGATGTCCTGAGGTGTGAAACCCCACAACTGTGACACTTTCAGATCTGATGTCTTTGAAAAGCAGGGTGAGAATGACATGCACTAAGGGAAACGCTTTTACATTTCCCAATAGATATATCTAGGATGTGTGTGCGCAGTTTTAATCTTTCTGCCAGTGTGAGATGCGTACACTTACAAACTTGGTGCTAATTAATGTCAGGCTGTAAGTGTGATCTTCTTTCTATGACATAGTGTAACTGTGCCCTGTTCAACTTCACAATACAGTCACAGTCATGTAGTCCAGAAAAGAAGAGGACCAATCATTGCCTTTCTTTGAGTCCAAGTAAAACATTCATGTGGGCATTACATGTTATAAATGGGCTTCACTTGGTCCTGGGAGCCCAGTAGCCATTCTGAAAAGAAATGAATACATGGGTGAATCCTTCGCTTGACAACTCTTGTCAAATAACCAATAAAAAGTTCATTTGCAATTTATATCTTGGGGACCACTTGTAGCTGCATTGTTTCTTGGCCTGAGCAGGGTAAGGGATTGTTTACCCCTCTGCTGGGGTATAATTTTTAAAAGATAATTGGAAGGTTTGTAACTCAAGTCTTCAGATGCCTATTGGTGAAGATGCAGAATGGTGAGATGTTAAGTCTCAATGTCTTCGAGGCATACTTTGGCAGCCTGCCACAAGAGCTTTTCCTGAAAAGGCCAAGGACGTGCCAGCTAGAGGCCAGGCGTGGGAGGGTTTTGATTGATTTGAAGTGCTGCAGCTTCTTCTTGGAGAGCACCAACCATGCTATTTGAATTGAGAGGGAACTCATCAGGTCAAAGAGCTGCGATCCTGCTATCGCCAGATCAGTGGGAGGGCGGGGATGGTCCCACCCTGCCCGTGACCTCTGACCTGACCCCAGATGGGCAATTTTAAATGTTCCCCATGCATCCATCACATGATGGAGTTGCTAACTCTGATTGGATGTTTCCTGATAGAATCCTCCACTTGCCTTCCCTTTTACAACCCTCTCCAATATTTTTATAACAATTAAATGATTTTTCTCTAGGGGGTTGTTGGCAATATTGTCCTGGAGGCTCCAGGGCAATCAGGAATGGTTGACAAACCAACTATGTAAGGGGAGGGAAGATCCAACTCTTCCCATAGAAAAGGTTAAGTCTTCATCGGTAAGTTGGAATCAGTTTGGAAATAAAGGGGTCTTCTAGACTGTTCCAGATTATGGTCAGGGAATATTCTTATTAGCCACTGCACACTACCAAGTGTATCTTTCTAGATCGCAGGAGGGTCAAGCAGGAGTTCCATCAGATGGCAATGTCATGCCAACCCCACCACCTATCTTTATGGTCTCCCCTCAGGGAGAATAATGGGAAGGTCGTGGGAGAGCTTGCAGGCTGCTGAACAGTCTGCCAAGCTGTAGTGTGAGAGCTTGATTGATCTGAAGTGATCTTTTTGGAAAGCAGAGGCCTCACTGGTTGCTTTTATAACACCTAATGGAGGGTGGGGGGATGGGAGGAGGTTCATCCCATAAAACAGGAGGGCTTTCAAGGACTCTCCTATGCCAAACAATAAAAGGACACCCACTTCCCCATCAGGTTCAGAGCTGGAGCTCCGGGTTCCCAGTCACCAGGACTGTTTGGAGTGGGAATCTCCCAGCTGAGGGACGGGAATGCTAAACATTGAGCCAAAGGCTGCTCCATGATGCATTCAGGTCAGACATCCAGATTGAATAAGTTGCCATGGTGACAACTTGGTGAACTCGATTATCAGCCAATTCAGATGTACATCTAACACAAAGTGCTCTTAACCAATGCTGAAGGTCAGCTGCACTGCTGGCTTGTGGATTGGCAGGGATCAGCCAATGGAAAGTGAGAATTTCTTAAAGGTACCCCAGAGGCACTTAGGGCCCCCAGTGTAAGAGAAGATCTAATATCTGTCAATCTCATTGTTGTGAAAGATGTGATAAATATCAATCACTATGTAATGGGGATATAATGATGGTCCATCTCATTTTATTGGGAAGGATGATGACAGGTAAAAAGGGAAATGTCAAATTTGGTTTGATAATGCTCCTGTGGAGCACCTTGAGATATTTTACTGCATCAAAGATGCTGGATAAATACAAGTTGCTGCTGATATTTGATCCATAAAGGGGTCAAATATTATGGGGATCTGGCAGGAAAGTGGAATTAAGGCCACAATCAGATCAGGCATGAAGTAGGCTCCCTAACTGCTGACTCCATCCCTCTCCTGGCCTACTCCTGCTCCTATTTCCTATGTTATAATGCTGTGTAATGAAGGTTTGTCACACTGTAATGGGAAACAGAATGGCAGGTGTAATGGAGGTCCCATTGTAACAAGGTTCAAGCCCACTGAAATAGGAAGTGTAATGAGGGTTTGTGCCATTGTAATGAGGACAATGATGTCAGACTTCTTATCCAATATCCAGTGCTGGATGAGCGGAAATATCTTCCAATGAAATATTGGGAAGGCTGAAGCGATTTTTTTTTCTCTCAGTCCCAGTCCAAACTCTGTTCCCTAGCTACCAACTCCATCCCTCTCCTGGCAACAGTCTGGGGTTAAGTCAGTCTGTTTGCAGTCTTGGTGTCACATTTGACCTCCGAGACAAGCTTCTCCTCTGACCTCATATTTGCGCAATCACTTCACCTCCATAACCTCGCCGGACTGGGCCCCCTCTCAGCTCATCTGCTGCTGAAACCCTCATTCATGCCTTCATTGCCTCTAGACTTGACTATTCCAATGCACTCCTGGCTGATCCCCCATGTTCTACCCTCTGTAAACTTGAGAGCATCCAAAACTCAGCTGCCTGTGCCTTCACTCACACCAAATCTCATTCCCCTATCACCCCTGTGCTTGTTGACTTACAATGGCTCCCAGTCGAGCCATGTCTTGATTTTAAAATTCTCATCCTGGTTTCCAAATCCCTCCTAAAGCCTCACACCCTCCATATCTCTGTAATCTCCTCCAGCCCCACAACTCAGTCTGGCCACTTGAAGATCCTCAATTTTTATTGCTCCACCTTTAATGGTGGTGCTTTCAGTCATTTGGGCCCTAAGCTCTGGAGAACCCTCCTAACGCCTCTCCGTCTCTCTACCCCTCTTTCCTCCTTTAAGACGCTTCTTAAAACCTACTTCATTGACCAAGCTTCTACTCATCTGACCTAATGTCTCTTTATGTGGCTGAATGTCACATTTATAATCCTCTTGTGAAGCACCTCGAAATGTTTTATTATGTTAACGATGCTATATAAGTTGTTGTGAGGTGAATTGTGCTATAATGACACACACAATGCTGAGCTGTGAGTATTCATCAGAGAAAAAGTTGATAAAAAATTAGCAGAAATTCAACCGGGGAAGGAAGTAAAATGGCAAAACAAAAACAGAATTACCTGGAAAACTCAGCAGGTCTGGCAGCATCGGCGGAGAAGGAAAGAGTTGACATTTCGAGTCCTCGTGACCCTTCCACAGTAAAATGGCAGGTGGACAGTTTCTGGAATGGGGCAACCGTGTATTATCTGGTCGTTGTCACGTTCCTCTTAGCGGGATCTTGCTGTGAATAGGCTAGCTGCCGTGATTCCTAAATTACACCAGTGACCACACACTAAAAGTGCTTCATTGGCTGCAAAGCACTTTGGGACATCCTGAAGTTGCTATATAAATGTAAGGCCAGGATTTTACAGTCGGGGTGCGGTGGGGAGGGGATGTGGGCCCAATACGCCGGCGTGTAAAATGACACCTGATGATGTCGGGCGTGCGTCCCAATGTCATCGCGATGTTTCGTTTGGCAGGCACACGCCGGAGTCAGCCGCACGCCGGCCTATAACTGATAGGCCTAATGAAGTAATTAATGTCAAATTTACGCTGCCCGTCCGACCATACGGTCAGTGGGCAGGCGAAGAGGCCAAGCGGCCTTTGCGTTTTTTTTAGGAAACCTCATCCACGAGCGAGGTGAGTTTTCCTGAAGCGATTACAGATTAAATTTTTTTTAAAATTCTGAAAAATAAAAACACGCCCCCACCTCATGTGACACACTCCCATCACGGGACGTGTTTCGTTCAATCTTTATTCCATTTGTTTATTTTTTTCCTAAAGTGCTTCAATCTCCCCGAGGCTGCTTCCGTGCCTCAAGGTGATTGAAGTGCGCTTCCACGCGCATACGTGAAAGAGCGCTGGACCCGACTCCCCCTCCTCGCCCACCACCCCCTCCACCCCCCCACCCCCCTCCCCTCCCCCCACCCCCCGCTCGCACAGGTAACGCTCAGCGCCACCGCTCGTGTATTACGCTGGGTGCGTCTCAATGGGCCGACCCACGTAAAATGGCGTTGCGGATCAGATCGCGGGCGGCGGTCAGTCCCATGACCTCCCCTGCCCACTCCCAACAAGCCCGCCCAACACGGGAAAAATTCAGGCCTAAGCCTTTCTTTCCTCTTCATTGAATGTGTATTAAATAGAATAACATGCTGACATAAGATTGCAGAGTAATTATCTGCTGTCTTAAATAAAAGCAAACGATATTACTTACAATAGCAAGCATATAATATGCTGTATAGATCACTACTGCATCAATATATTTCATTAGATTTTCACAGGATGATGAAATAAAATTGACAAGTGTAATATTACAAGATTAAGCCTGTTAATGATGCAACAATGAGAGGGCCATCTCAAATATCAGGAAGAAAAGACATCAGCTAATTTGCAATCTTGTCCTGTTTAACTTTCCCATCTTGCCAGATGCCAGTTTTATTTGTACCAGAATAATCCATGCCATATTGTGTTAGATTCTCACAGAAGGCTTGAAAGATTGGCGCATCATTCTCCAGCAAGCACGTCTAGTTCTGTGTGTCGTGGATGGAGCCGAGGCAACAACAGGGACAGGAATTGCATAATATAATTAGTTATGGTGTTTCCTGTACGTCTGCACGGTTCTCAAGGTTGAAGTGGGCAGCAGTGATCAGCTGCTCAGTGTGTGTGTGTGTGTGTGTGTGTGTGCCTATGGGCGTGTGTGTGTGTATGGATGTTAATGTGTGTGCTCAGTGTGAAGCTGACAGACTGCAGGTGCAGTCCGACACAACAGAATTAATCGCCTACTAGACTTCAGAACGGAGCTTAATCCTCATCTGGCGTCCGAGGCTGGTGGATGGAATTGCTGTGTGGGGAGCAGTGTTAAAGGTCTACTCTGCAACAGGTAAAACATACAGAGAGTGAGCGCTGGATCTGCCTCTCTCCCTCTGTCACTGTCCGTTTTTATTGTCTCTCTAACTGACCTTCTGTCGGTGTCTGTCTCTGTCACTCCATAGCACTGGCGGTCAAAATGTGGAAAGTATTAATTTTGATATTTGTGTCTAAATATGACAATGTCAAAGATATGCAGCCCTGAATTGCATTTCTTTTGATTACAGCCTGTCTTGAAGTAGAAGTCATTAAAAATAACCATTTTCAATTTTCAATGGAGAGAGTTAGAGATGGACAACTCTTTTGGATTGAGGTCTGAGATTTCTCTACTCTTTTCATTCTTATTTCTTTCCTCTCTGTGCCTTGTGCTCTTTCTACCCGCTTTTACCTTGTACAATCTGATCAATAGCTTTCACGTTCCGTTTGAAAGGGGCAAGCTCCTGGTTTTCTCCAACATCATTGCCCACAGTGCTTGAAGCTGATATCATTTTAAATTGCCTATTGTCCCCAGGTTTTTAGTGTTGCTGTCATGAATCTTTTCCTCTGCTGATGCCTGTTTTCCTGTTGAAGTTCTTTCTCTCTCCCACCTACACCCCACCCCCCACCCTACCTTTTTCTCTCTCATTATAACTCTCTTTGTGTTTCTGTCCAAACTCTTTCTCATCCACTTATTCTCCCTCCTCTACTCACCTCTCCCTCCCTCCCATTCACATTCTTCCGTCGGCTTCTCCAGGATATATTGTCCTTGGAGAGGGTGCAGTGCAGATTCAGCAGAATGATACCGGGGCTAAATGGATTAAATTGCGAGGAAAGGTCACACAGACTATAGGCTTGTGTTCCCTTGAGAATATAATGCTGAGAATTGATCCAAACGAGACGCTTAACATGATTGAAGGAGTTGACTGGGCGGATGGAGAGAAACTGCTTTTTCTGCGGGTGGGGGAGGCTAAAACTGGGGTGTTGGGGGGGGTGAGGGGGTACAGTGAGGGGGTGGGGGCCGGTTGTTATAACACTTAAAATTGGAGCTAGGTGGTTTGGGGGTGATGTAGGGAAGCACTTGTTCACAAAAAGGGAAACCCTGTACACTCCCGGTTCCCCTCAGAGGGCTGTTGGGGATGGGGGTCAATTGAAATTTCCAAAACTGAATTTGATAGATTTTTGTTCGGTAAGAGGTTCAGAACGAAGGCAGGTTGATGGAGTGATCAGCAATGATCTAATTGAATTGCAGAATAAACTCAAGGAGCTGAACGGCCTCCTCCTGTTCCTATGTTGCTTACGACTCAGGTGTTTGAGAAAGACGTTTCTCGCGGTTTAGTCATCATGTTCCACGAGCTCTGGCACGTTCTTTACTCGTGTGCCATATCCTGGAAAATTAAAGAGTTGGAACAGCTGAACAAGGTTTGTTTCTTTGGAAGGACTTAATTAGCTAAGGCCAGCCTGCCAGTCAATGCAGCCCAGCAACAGCTAAATCTCTTCACAGATTTGTGTTTGCACAATCTCTTCCTGTACACAGGTGTGTGGATCAGCTTTCCTTCCTCTGTATTCAGTTCCACACTCCAATTTGCACAAGATAGCTATTACATTTCTTCTTTTCAATACAACCCCAGTTAACATTTTTGATCTTATTTTACTCCAATCTGCACCTTGATTATTTCCATCTTAATTGTGTCAATTGACCCCAACAACTGTCCTTTTCTTGCTACTTCACCTCTAAGTCTTTTATTCTCTCTAGTTCTCTCTGATTAAATGTGACCCAAAATAGTAAAACATTGTCAACTGATACCTCAGGCAGCGTTGGGAATGATGCAGAAAAGCTGTTGTATCAGAATTAACCGTATTCAAAAAGCTCATTCTTCAAAATTCAGTTTTGTATCCAAAACAGTGTGTGTATCTGTATGTGTGTGTGTGTGTGTATGTGTATCTGTATGCTTGTGTGTGTGTGTGTGTGTATCTGTATGCTTGTGTGCGTGTGTATCTGTATGCTTGTGTGTGTGTATCTGTATGCTTGTGTGTGTGTGTGTGTATCTGTATGCTTGTGTGTGTGTGTGTATCTGTATGTGTGTGTGTGTATCTGTATGCTTGTGTGTGTGTGTATCTGTATGCTTGTGTGTGTGTGTGTGTGTATCTGTATGCTTGTGTGTGTGTGTATGTATCTGTATGCTTGTGTGCGTGTGTATCTGTATGCTTGTGTGTGTGTGTGTATCTGTATGCTTGTGTGCGTGTGTATCTGTATGCTTGTGTGTATGTGTGTGTGTATCTGTATGCTTGTGTGTGTGTGTGTGTATATATCTGTATGCTTGTGTGCGTGTGTATTTGTATGCTTGTGTGTGTGTGTGTGTATCTGTATGCTTGTGTGTGTGTGTGTATGTATTTGTATGCTTGTGTGCGTGTGTATCTGTATGCTTGTGTGTGTGTGTGTGTGTATCTGTATGCTTGTGTGTGTGTGTGTATCTGTATGCTTGTGTGCGTGTGTATCTGTATGCTGGTGTGTGTGTGTGTGTGTGTATCTGTATGTGTGTGTGTGTGTGTATCTGTTTTTGTGTGTGTGTGTGTGTATCTGTATGCTTGTGTGTGTGTGTGTATGTATCTGTATGCCTGTGTGCGTGTGTATCTGTATGCTTGTGTGTGTGTGTGTGTATCTGTATGCTTGTGTGCGTGTGTATCTGTATGCTTGTGTGTGTGTGTGTATGTATTTGTATGCTTGTGTGCGTGTGTATCTGTATGCTTGTGTGTGTGTGTGTGTGTATCTGTATGCTTGTGTGCGTGTGTATCTGTATGCTTGTGTGTGTGTGTGTGTATCTGTATGCTTGTGTGCGTGTATATCTGTATGCTTGTGTGTGTGTGTGTGTGTGTGTGTATCTGTATGCTTGTGTGCGTGTGTATCTGTATGCTGGTGTGTGTGTGTGTGTGTGTGTGTGTATCTGTATGCTTGTGTGTGTGTGTGTGTGTGTGCGTGTGTGTGTGTGTGTGCTATTAATGTATACACAATATAAATATAATTATCTGCCTGTATCAATGTGTCTATCTAAATGTGTCTATCTCTTGTTGTCAAGCCTCACTCATTTGCAGGGAGACAAGCTCATTTTGTTCTAACATTTTGGTAATGAGATTCCTCCTGTTCAATCATTTGGGAGAAAAACAACAGAAAATGCCACCTTTTACTGGCTCAAATCACAGAGGAGGTATGACAGCCGAAATTTTAACCCCTTCACTGTTATCAACACCTCCATGTGTTTGAATGCAGCAAGCAGCTGTCTCAACCTCACGATGTTTTGTCCATTTAACCCTTGCTGTCTGTGCGCATGCACAGTGCAAACATTTCAAAATTTGACAGTGCAGCATTCAGAGAGCCAGGTGTGTCATAGAGGAGCGGCACATGTCCTGTGCAAGAAGCTGTCAGATGTGGCTCAGTGGGATAGCAGGTTCTTTCTGGGAGTCAGAGGGTTGTGGCTTTAATGAACCATCCAAGATGTTGCCTGGGCTGGAGAGTTTTAGTGATGAGGAGAGATTGGATAGACTGGGGTTATTTTCCGTGGAGCAGAGGAGATTGAGGGGGGACGTGATTGAGATGTATAAAATTATGAGGGGCATAGATAGGGTAAACAGGAAGGAACTTTTCCCCTTGGTGGAGGGATCAATAACCAAGGGTTATAGATTTAAGGTAAGGGGCAGGAGGTTTAGAGGGGATGTGAGGAAGAATTTTTTCACCCAGAGGGCGGTGGGAATCTGGAACTCACTGCCTGAAAGGATGGTAGAGGTAGAAACCCTCATAACATTTAAGAAGTATTTGGATGTGCACTTGCGATGCCATGGCATACAAGGCTATGGGCCTAGTGCTGGAAAATGGGATTAGAATAGTTAGGTACTTGTTTGGCCGGCACAGACTCGATGGGCCGAAGGGCCTTTTTCTATACACAGTAAAGCGCTGTGGGAGGCCCTGAGGTTGTGAAAAACATTATATTGCTCCTTTTTTTTGCAATGCGTTGTGAGCACTCTGTAGAGCTTGGAGTAAATAGCAGCTCTTTTAATCCTGGTACCATTTGTCCCGTGCTGTTATCTGCACACAACATACCCAATGTACCCAATCATGTGATGTTACATCTGACCTACATAAGCCTACAACAGTGCCAGATACACATATAGAGTTAACTTCTAACTGGTCTGTGCTATGTGTATCTACTTATCTACAGCACACAACTTTCTATACTAATCTGTCTATCAATGGCTTTGTCTACAGGATGCTACCGTATTGATGTGTATATAGGCTGCCTCTAAATATCAGCATAGGTTCCAATATAGAATAAACAGTAGAAGCTGCTCAACTGACTCAAAATAAATCAGTCAACATTTAACCCTTAAATAACAGCCAAGTAGTCATTCTGCCCAACATTCCATCACTTGTATAGTGAATTGGTAGTGGCAGCAATATCAGGACTTGTCAACATGGTGTGTTAGGTTGGCCAGGAGTCATATCTGACGTAAGGCACTTCAGCAATCCTGCACTATTAGCACTAAGTTTACAAGACAAAAGCACAGTTACTATCAAAATCTGTCTCTTCTCCCTCAATGAAAAGTTGCCTGTATCACCTCCTATCTTGTTCCACTAAATCAGGGACACCTGTTTACACATCGTGGGATCCCACCAGGCTTTCACCATCCCCGTGGTCTTTGTTTCTGAAATAATGAGTGGTGCCCATGGGGAAGGAGAATCTCCATCCTAACCTGAACCCTAACTCTGACCCAAACCTCTCCGTCTCTCTCACCCCTTTAAGAGCCTTGTCAAATCCATCTCTTGAACATGCCCTTTGGTTACTCTCCAATTCAATTCAACCCCAATTATCTGCCTGTGAAGCCCCACGGGCTCTTATTTACACTAGAGGGGAACGACTAGAGTGACACAATGTTCACAGCAGAGAAACAGCCATTTGGCCCAATTGGTCCATACTAGTGTTTATGCTCCACACAATCCTCCTTTCCCTCTACTTCATCCCACCCTGTTTTCCAGTGGGGCTTTCCTGCTTGGACCGGGAGCCAAGTGACTGAGGTTTGGTCGCCTTCTTGACAGCATTATTCACAAGTTTTCACGTTTGAAAACTTGCTTTAACAGGAGGAACATGTGAAGGTTCTGCCTCCCTTCCTGGGCAGCATTCCCATGCTAGCACACATAGAACCATGTCCACATGGAAAACATCCTGCCCAAAGAACATCATCGGCCAACAGCTAACGATGAACCTCCACTGACGCAGGAGCTCAAATAAAATCCCGTGCGCCCGTTTGAAATCCCACAGTCCCTGCAAGCTGATGACAGCCCCGCCTCTTGATGATGCACCTCCTGGCCGACTGCGAACATCATCAACTGCAACCCGGTGACTGACCCCAATGGTGAACCCCCCAGGTTTCAACCTTCCGTGGAAAAGCTGGACCACCCTCAGCTGTTTGAGGACGGGTCGGGGAAGATGTGGTCACTTGCTCCACAAGTGGAATGAGAGGAACAGCTCAACTTGTGACTGTGGCCCTCCAAGTCAGACCACGCCCATATACTGAACTCCTGGCCTGAGGTATCCATTCCTGGTGGCATCGTAAACCTTCGCATTACATCAGCTGAAACCAGTGATAGGACTGTTAACCTCAACATCGAACTATAACTGCTTCCCCGGCCTTACAAACATATCTCATCGTATCAGCTTTTCCTATTTTTTCTCCCTCATGTATGCTTCCAGCTTCCCCTTAAGCACATCTGTATAAATGTACATGATCCCACTACCTACAGTCTCTCTATCTTAAGGCGCTGATGGAACCAGCCAGGGTAATTTAAAGTCACTCCTATCGTTTAGACTTCAGCGTTGTGAGATGTATTTCTAGCTCAGCAAATACCGAAGCCCAGGAGTAATAAATACTGCACAAAGAAAGAAGGGAACATTTCTGTTTTATTTTTGGCTACTGTCATGAAACCAAGATAAAGGTGGCTCAGCACTAAAATGTGGAATAACTGTTAAAAAACAGAACTAGCTGCAAACAAAATGGTAGCATCAGACCTGGCAACAAAGGCAGCTAGAGGAATTCACTGCACCAGACCAGCCATCAAAGGGACTTAAACTTAACCCCATAATACATGTCATCATAGGGATAACATTCAAGCAAGAGCCCCATTTGGAGGCAGCATGGCTGGTGAGTTTATTATGGGAGAGGGGCTTTTACTCTACAACTCACCAGTCCTATTCTGGAAATACTTAATGACACAATATAGAGGGAGATTTACTGTATATCTAACCTGTGTTGTACCTGACGGGAGAATGGGGCAGTGGTTTCTCTCCTCTAATACCCTACCCTCTCTCTCTTTATCCCATACTTTTTCTACCGCTGTCTCTCCGCTCTCTCCTTTTGTATGCCATCCACTCTACTTTATCAAGAAATTTCCTTCCATCTTGACTCTACTCCCTTCTTCTGCTGAAGATGCTGGCATCTGGCTCCAAGGGCACTGACCACTCTTCAGTATGTCAGCCAGGCTCCCGCATTCATCCAAAACTATGCTGCCCATGTCTTAAATCATAGCAAGTCCCATTTCCTTATTACTCCCATGCTCACTGACCTACATTAGACCAGTAGAGCAATGCCTTAATGTTAAAATTCTCATCCTTGTTTTCAAATCCTTCCATGGCCTCACACCCTCCCTATCCTTGGAACCTCTTTCAGCAACTCAACCCTTCAAGGTACCTGTACTCCCCTAATTCTGGCCTCTTGTGCATTCCACCATTGGCGACCATGCCTTCAGTTACCAAGGCCCTAAGCTCTGGAATTCTCTCCCTACAATCCTCTTTGCCTTTTTACCCTACTTGCCTTCTTTAAGACAATTCTTACAACCTTCTGCTTTGATCAAGCTTTTGGTCATCTTACCTAATATGTCTTTATGTGGCTTGGTGACATTTCATTACATTAAAGGCACTATATAAATATAAGTTACTGTTGCTATTGATGTTTGAAATGAGGTAGCCAGTATCAGTAGGGGATAGTGAGTCAGTACTGATGGGCGTGATCCTGTGTTTACCCTATTCACTCAGGAGTAGCAACTCTGGCTCAATATTGCTTTCTGACTAGCCCAGGGCTGACATAACATTGTAGGGCCCCTGTTGCCTCCCGGGCTGAGATAAGCTAACAGAGCAAACCAAGAAGCACCTCCTTAATCCCACAGCTCAGCTCCAAGTTGCTCAGTGTCATTGCCCAATGTTAGGAAGGGGGAAAACATCAGCCAGCCTGCAAGAGAAATACTTACATTTATATATAACACCTTTCATAACCTCAGGACATCCCAAAGTGCTTTACAGCCAATAAAGTACTTTTGAAAGTGTTGATAGTGTTGCAATGGAAGAAAATGCACCAATTTGTGCACAGTAAGTTCCCACAAACAGCAATGTGATATTGATTAGATAGGGATTTTATTGGGATATTTGTTACTCTCCAGGTAGCCAGGTGGTGAGGGTAGATGTGTAGCCTAGTCCTTAAACACTTCACAAGCTTTAATTTACAGAAACACACATTACAAGCATGCACCTCCAAAACCAATTACCACTCTTTCAGTCTGCTCCTATATCTCAGAGTGCAAGTGAATCTGCAGTTAATGCCTACCACTTAAATACAATTAAATGCTCAATAAATACACCTTTAATAATATTGATTAACATGGCCCAGGACACTGGGGTTAACCCCCCCTGCTCTTTTTCAAAATAGTGCCATGGGGATGTTTTATGTCCACTCAAGAGAACAGACAGGGCCTTGATTTAATGTCTTTATCTATTTCTAATTAATACCCAATGACGCCTGGAAAGTGAACATGGAGTGGAGCAGAATTGGGGTTGGCAGTGATGTCCCCTGTGGTTGAATAGCCACCCCCCCCCCCCCCCCCCCCCCCCCCCCCCCCCCGCCCCCCCCCCACTATCCATTGTCCAGCGACTCGCATCAGGCAAGAAGGGTTGGGGGATGGTGGGTGGGTGAGTGGGGATGAATCCTGGTGCAGAACTGTACTCCAGCAAGAATCAATGCCTGCGGGAGAGAATAGCAGTGGGCCTGTTCATGTTGAGATTCTGTAGGAGTCGGTAACCATGAAAATTGAGGGGAGATGTTAATGGTTTGACACAGAATGACATTCCACAGATTCTCAAACTTGCCACATGGGGCACCGTTAGCTGCTCTTTGTGGCCGCCATTTTACACAAAAAGTCTTGGAGGTGGAGAAATTGCAGGTTCTCGGCAGGTGACAAAATACCCGCCTCAGTCCAAGCACTTGCCCTGCTGAGGGTTTAAAAGCATCCAAGGCAAGTTGGAAAGTTGAAGTCCACACTTGTATCTGACTAAGAGGTCCTTGGAAAGATATAACTCTCTCTTCAGTTGATCAAAGTGTGCCAGCCTTATAGTGACAGCAAGCATAAAGGGTGAGTTCAGCTCCTGTGAAATTGCTCCTTTCAAAACAACAGCAGCAACTTGCCTTTATATAGTGCCTTTATAAGATCAGAAGAAACAGGAGCACTAGTAGGCTATTCGGCCCATCGAGCCTGATCCACCATTCAATGAGATCACGGTTTTAACTCCACTTTCCAGCCTGTCATCCATAGCCCTTGACAATCAAAACTCTAAATCTGGTCTGAGTGTCTTACTGAGTGGTTTCTCCCTGGTGTTCCGGGGTCAATATTTAACCTTCCAGCCACATCATTAAAACAGATTATCCAGTCATTTTCTCACTGCTGTTTGTGACACCTTGCTGTGTGCAAATTGGCTCATGATCTTCTTACATTGCAACAGTAACTATGCGTCCAAAGCGCTTCACATGAACAATTATCCAGGGGAGGCTAGATAAACACAGGAGGAAGAAAGGACTCGAAGTTTATGTTGAATGGGTGAGCTGAAGGAGGGTGGGAGAAGACTCATATGGAAGGTGAACAATGGTATAAATTCAGTGGGGCTGAAGTGGCCTGTTTCCATGCTGAAAATACAGTGGACTGTAACATTTGGCACTGGGCAATGTAAGGAGACATTAGGCCAGGCGGCAAAAAAGATTGACCAATGTTTTTAATAACTTTAAGGAGTGTCTTAAAGGAGGAGAGAAGGATGGAGAGGAAGGAAGGTTTAGGGAGGGAATTCCAGAGCTTAGAACCCAGACAGCTAAAGACAACATAGATGTGGTGATTTAAGTCGTTTGAGATGATTTGTGGCCTGAGTCACTCTCTGCAGTCGCCTGCATTGAATAGCACAGCTGTAGGGAACAGCAGGAGGGTCTCATGAATTGTCCACAAGAATTGAATTAGTGACTCACTCTCAGAGCACTTGTACAATCTTAACTGGCTGATCTGTGTGACATATCTCCTCATCCTCCTCACAATTTTCTAAAGCATCAAACAAATTTAATAATGGAGGGCTAAACTGATTTATCTGGGCTTGGATATCATCTGGAGCAATGGAATGAAAGGCTTGGATTTTTGTGGAGGCAGTCCAAATTGGGAGGCCTGACTCCCGCACCCCCCCCCCCCACCCCAACTTCCGTTTATGGCCATTCTTGCCAATGTGGGATAAGGGTGCAGATAGCGTGCCTGCATGCAGGACTCACACCCTGGCTGACTCCATTGTAGGAGTAAGCATTTCAACACTCCCTCCCTCGCTATTTTAATGGAACTGGGCAGTTTTGTTTGTAGATATGGTCCATGGCACCTCTAAGGAGTCATGACC
This sequence comes from Carcharodon carcharias, assembly GCF_017639515.1. NCBI lineage: Eukaryota > Metazoa > Chordata > Chondrichthyes > Lamniformes > Lamnidae > Carcharodon > Carcharodon carcharias. The sequence continues at coordinate 13,839,617 of NC_054480.1, forward strand.
CATGGGGGAGTCCTCATCCCATGTCAGGAACCAAAAAAAAACTGCTATTCAATATTCCCTTTGAAACATTTTCCCCTATTACCTTCCCATAAAACTGTCAATCACAGGCAGTGAAAGTCCATTGAAGAAATCTTCAATCCCCTTCACACCCCTTAATCTTGTCCAGGTAAACACTCAGGTATTTAAAAATCTCTTTTAAGAAAACTAGGTTATTATAAGGTAATAAATATACCAGTCAAACAAAGATATCACTCTCCTGAAAAAATGTGTCAACATTGCCTAGTGGGCTGAGTCCTTTAGTCAGTTTTGGAGTTCAGCCAAACATTCAAAATGAGGCCACCTGGCAACTGTATCAACAAAAGCAGGTTGAGCAGATGGCCATGCATCTTTTTTTCCCTGATGGCTTCCTTATGAATGCTTGGCTGTGCTCCAAGAATGTCTAATGGACTCAACACTGTATGCAATGTTGACACACATTGCAAGGGAGAACTATCTTTGTTTGATTGACATTTTTTATTACCTTGAAATAATTCGATCTTTCTTTGAAGAGTTATTTTTCAATGCCTGAGTGTATGTGTTTTTAAATAAATTTAGAGGTGTGAAATGGATTAAAGTTGTTTTGCCATTGATTTTGTCATTGACTCTGTGATATACACTTTTAGGATGTTGTAAGATGAGCAGTTTTTTTTCAACTGAGATTTTCAAAGTGTGTTTGCTTATGTTGTCAGTTTCAGGAGCATTTCAAAGACTTGCCAGACTTGCCAATGGCTCATTGGTTCTGTGCATAGCAGATACTGAAAGAGTGAGTATGGAGGATGTACAGGGATAATGGAGGTGGCATAGGGATGTTGGAAAGGATATAGAAGGGACATGGGGGTTGAACTGGCATGGGGTAATGGAGGGGTTATGAGGGGGCATGGAAGGGGCATAAAAGGGAATTGGGGGGTATGAGGGGTATGGAGGGGGCATGGGAGTGGGTGAGGTTGAGGGTTAGAGGGTCTAACAGTCATAGCTATAACTGGGCTAATGCTCCGGTAAATGGAGGCAGGCCATCTAACCTGCTGGCCTCATCGTCTGCCCACCTCTGTTACCATCCTGGGCCTACCTCCAGAGGTGGTGGGCCCAACTCCAGCCCACGGCTGCCTCCCCAACATGAAAATAGGGTAGGCGGGCTCCTCCAGGACAGAGACGGGGGTCGGAAAAATTTCTAACTCCCAATACCTGGCTCCTTGACGAAAGTCCAGCCCAAAGTGTCTGCGCTGAGAACTGAAGATGATTTTTCTGAATTGCTTATTGGATTCAACAATTACCTTACACTTGTGTGTCCTCTATGCTTGAACTCTCCCAGAAACGGATATGTTTTTGCTTTGTCTACCCTATCAAACCCTTAATAATTTTAAAGATCAGACCTTCTCTTTTATAGAGAAAAGTCCTTTTCCTGACAGTTGTGATCTCTCAGCTCTGGTACTGTCCTTGCAATTTGCACATTCTCCAGCGTGTCACAAAAATGTAGAATATTCTTGGGCACAATTAAAATGCTGCTTCCAGTCCATGTAATGAGTTCAGTTGCCCTTGGTGCTAAAAATAGCTTTACAATGAGCATGTTGTGATGACTAATTTTGAAGATCTGTTTGGCAAATTAGTTTGAATCTATTAGCCGGGAATTAGCTGGTAAAATAAAAGGGGCAACGTCTGGAATCCGAAAAAACTGGCAATGTAGTTTCAAATGAATTTATTAAGCGTTCGCTCATTAGTATCACATCGATTGGAGTAATTTTCAACAAAAACAAAAAGTGCTGGAAAAACTCAGCAAGTCTGATAGCATCTGTGGAGAGAAAGACAGAGTTAACGTTTCGAGTCCGTAGGGCTCTTCTTCAGAGTAATTTCCAACCTCTGCCTCTAAGGCCTTTATATTCAAGTGTACGAAGCAGGGCTACAAATGCTCTAAAATGCTAAATTTATCATTAGAGATACCACAGGAACTAGCGAAGGCTGACTGCAGATCACTGGGGCACAGGTTATGCCTGATATCAGAACTTGAGGCCTGATCAGTGTGAAATTGGCGTGCCCAAGCCAAGCTATACACCCAACACAGACCAGGCATGTCCCAGGTGCCTTCACCTTGTAAGAACCTGACTGGGAATTAGATAAGAGGACTTCAGCTGCAGGACTGGCTTTGGTCCCCAGCATGATTTCCCTTTCCCAACCATCAAATCTACCCCTCTCCCTGGCCACTGTCTGAGGCTGAATTAGGCTGCTCACATGCTTTGACCCTGGGATGAGCTTCCAGCCCTCATATCAGCTCCATCATCAAGGTTACCAACTTCCATCTCCACAAGGTGCCCTCATCTTCGCCCCACTCCCATCTGCTGCTGAAACCCTCGCCCACGCCTTTGCCACCTCTGAATTTGTCTGTCTTCTGTTCGCCAGGCCAGATCCCACTTTCCAGCCTCCATTTGGAGTGACTTCATCCAACACTCTGCTGTCCATCCTAACTTGCACTAAACCTCGTTCACCTATCACCCTGTACTCGCTGATCTCATTCACCTTTCACCCTTGTGCTCTCTGACCACTTTCGCCTATCATTCCTGTACTCGCTGACCTCGTTCACCCATCACCCCTGTGCTCGCTGACCTCGTTCACCCATCACCCCCGAGCTCACTGACCTCGTTCACCTATCACCCCTGTGCTCACTGACCTCATTCACCTATCACCCCAGTGCTCGCTGACCTCGTTCGCCTATCACCCTGGTGCTCGCTGACCTCGTTCACCTATCACCCCTGTGCTTGCTGACCTACATTGGCACCATGTCTCAATTTTAACATCCTCATCCTTGTTTTCATATCCTAATTACTTGCTTTACCTACATGCTAACATTTTGCGATACATGTATAGGGATACCCATATCCCTCTGCACTACAGCATTCTGTAGTCACTCTCCATTTAATTAATATTCTGCACAAAGTGGCTGCCAGGTTTCATACAATGCAATAGTGACTGTACTTCATTGGCTGTAAAGCACCATGAGATGTCCCAAAAGGTCTTATTTTCTTTAAATCCCTTATATGCTTCTAGTGGCTGATAATATAACACAAAGATTAGCTTTTCCCTCTCCTTTTCCTGACTTTATCTCCAGCTGCAGTTGGGAGACTGGGGCAGATGAGGGAGGGGAAATTGAAAACACTAAAAGAAATAGTGCGGAACATTGTACAGAAGTTATAGTTTCTCAAAAATAGATTCAGAATGAAAGAGATCAAGATTCACATTTGCATCTCTATGAGTTAAAATTTAAAGGGATTAAGATAAAACTCTTTTGATTTGTGCTCTGCAAAATAAAATTAATTGCTGGAGGGATCATCCAATGTACTTGGGATTGAAAAATCTACAGTGTCTGACAATGAGCAATACTGGAACCACTGAAATAGGCAGCAAGGCCACAGAGAGAACATCAGATCAACAGAAGAGAACCAATGTCATTAACCTCCACAGTCCTGATGAGCCATGGTCACATCCTTCAACACGCGAATACTAGAATCTCCGATTGGAAAACCACCAACACTCCAATACCCCAACACCTCAAACTCCAAACCCAAACCCCCAACACCTCAAACTCCAAACCCAAACGCCCAACACCTCAAACCCCAACGCCTCAAACTCCAAACCCAAACCCCCAACACCTCAAACCCCAACACCTCAAACTCCAAACCCAAACCCCCAACACCTCAAACTCCAAACCCAAACCCCCAACACCTCAAACCCCAACGCCTCAAATTCCAAACCCAAACCTCCAACACCTCAAACTCCAAACCCAAACCCCCAACACCTCCAACTCCAAACCCAAACCCCAACACCTCAAACCCCAATGCCTCAAACTCCAAACCCAAACCCCGAACACCTCAAACTCCAAACCCAAACCCTCAACACCTCAAACTCCAAACCCAAACCCCCAACACCTCAAACTCCGAAATCTCAAACCCCGACACCTCAAACCCCGACACCTCAAACCCCGACACCTCAAACCCCCAACACCTCAAAACCTGACACCTCAAACTCTGACACCTCAAACCCTGACACCTCAAACCCCCAACACCTCAAACTCTGACACCTCATACCCTCAACACCTCAAACTCCGACATCTCAAACCCCAACACCTCAAATTCTGACACCTCAAACCCCCAACACCTCAAAACTGACACCTCAAGCCCTGACACCTCAAACCCCGACACCTCAAACCCCGACACCTCAAACCCCGACACCTCAAACCCTGACACCTCAAACTCTGACACCTCAAACTCTGACACCTCCAAACCCAACACCTCAAACTCTGACACCTCAAACCCCCAACACCTCAAACTCTGATACCTCAAACCCCGACACCTCAAACCCTGACACCTCAAACCCTGACACCTCAAACCCTGATATCTCAAACCCTGACACCTCAAACTCTGACACCTCAAACCCTGACACCTCAAACCCCCAACACCTCAAACTCTGACACCTCAAACCCTGACACCTCATGTGGGGGAAATAATGCACAGGACATCAAGAGAACTCTCTTACACGTCCTTCAATTATGAAACTTGTAGCGTTCAATTGTTCAATTGTTCTGTGTTTGATTATGTGAGTCTCGTAATTGATCTATGCTCACTGTGCTTGTTTGGTAAGGCTGGGTGTGGACTCAGAGCAAAGTAAGCAGACACCATAGAAGCTATTAGAAGCTGAGCTGTAAGCTTGGAGCAGACGTTTTGTGATTTCAGAGATATTTTAAAACACTTGTAAATAAATCAGTTATGCACTTAAACTAGTGTCATCTCTACATTGCTCTGAGAGAAATAAAATAGACAATGAAACCACTCCATGAGCTCCCCACAACATGGCACCACATCCAGGACTTCACTTGAAGTGGCACTGGGCACACATTACGCCTTCCCAAATGTGGGCAGCTTTGCTCTTGTCATTTGGGACTGAGTAAAGCCAAATGCAAACAAAAAAACCCCAGTGCATTCCTGGCACTCAGCATGGTGCAGGACCATGGGGGAGCTGGGTTAGATTTTAAAGAGCCCCTTGACTAAGGCAATTGCAGAGCGATTGATTACAGAGCAATTGATTGACGAGCGATCAGTTGCGTCCCGCCGGCACAGATCATAGTTTAAAAGGGGCTTTAGGTGTCTCCAGGTAACAAGGCTGTGGAAGACCCCTCCTTGTGCCTGAGACTGGTAACCCAGTGTCAGCATAACAGTCCACGCTGCCCACCCTAATTAGTTAAAATCGGCTGGGGTCGGGAGCACAGCAGGGACGAGGGGTTAGAGACGGGTGGTGCAAATAGAGACCAACCCTCCTAAAGACCTGCCACCATGTGCCAAAGCATTGCCCCTTTGTGTTTAAATTCTGGCATGTGACTTGAACCTTGTGAGTCAGTAAGGAGAGTGGGGGATGGCTGAGCAGGATTTGATGCAAGTTGGGATATGGACAATTGGCTGAGCTGAAGTTTATGGAGGGTGGGAGATGGGACACCAGCCAAGAGGGCATTGGAATTATTGAGTGCAGAGGTAACAAAATTATGGATGTAAGTACCAGCAACGAATGCACTGAAAAAATGTGCCACAGAGACAGCTGTATAATGGAGTTGAGAGTAAGCAGTCTTTAGCAATGGGAAGGATAGAGGGTCAGAAAGAGGACACCTTGACAGTATGAACCTTGTGTACAGTTAGGATTAGAATCACTTGCTGCAAAAGTAGCCCAGAGAACAAGGGTGTTAAGCAGGACTCGCGTGGCAGCTGCACTCACTCAATTCAGATCAAAATTCAAGTGCGAACAGAGGGAGTAGGAGCAGGAGTGGACCATGGCCAGAGTTTTGCAGCCTCCCACTCCCACGACGGGTTTCCTTGCAGCAGGGCCGCTGAGCCACTGACATCTCCCTCTACGTTGGCCGGACTGAAAGCGCTCCGGCTGGCGTGAGGGGCTGAAAACTTACGGCCCCTTGAATCCGCTTGACCGTTCGATATGACCATGAGTGACCTTCTGCCTCAACTCCACTCGCAATGTGTGAAGTATTGAGCCCCACACACCATCGGAAAGGTATTGAGGTTTTCGAGACGAAGCTGCGCTGATTCACTAAGAGGTTGCCCGGTATGAGGAAATTTTTAAAAAAAAGCTGGGTCAATATTATGGGGTGACAAAATAGAAGCAATTAACATTATGGAAAGGTAGGAGAGTGGTGATAGGGAGCAGATTACTCCCAGTAGTTGAGTGGCCCATAAAGAAAGGGCCCGTGGACACAAGATAAAATGGAGGAGTATTGGAATTAAAGACAAGAGAGCTGTGAGACTGTGGAATTCATGTTCAAGGTTAGTGATTGGGGCAGATACTATGTGGAAGGCAGAGATTTTAATTCCCCATTGTGTGCCTGTACAGCTGGCGACGATGTGTGGCTGCATGAGAGTTTCAGGGTTTTCTTTTGATAATGGAGGAGGAACTCTCCAGGGTATTCCCTCCCACGATTAAATAGGTGGGAAGAGGCAATGATTGGAGCTGATTGTACACATTCCGCAGGAGTGGGCGCGATTAGCTGAATGGGTGTTCGTTTCTATTTCTCTCTCTCTCTCTGCCTCTCTCTCCTCCCTTCCATGCTCACAGTGTGAATCAAAGAGCTTGTTCTGGATTGTTCTTTTTCCAGGCGAACTCCATGGCGGGCTGTGCAGATCTCTGCATGACCCAAACGAGGGGAGAGCAGCGCTATGGAGTACGGTCCTACCTCCACCTGTTCTACGAGGACTGCACTGGCTCGATGCTGGAGGATGATGAGTCGGACGAACTGAACAGGCAGCGCTCCACCAGTGGGTGGCGGTCTGTCCTCTGGAAGGTAAGAACGTGTGTCCTCTCATCCAGAGACAGCAGCGAGAACAACAACAACATCAACAATTTGCCATTAACAAAGCGAAACTTCCCAGTGCGTTTCGCAGAAGCGCCATCAAAACAAAACTGAATCACGTATGGAGGTATAAGGACAGGTGACAAAAAGCTTGGTCAAAGGGGTAAGTTTTAAAGAGCCTCTTCAAGATGGCACTGGCAGAGAAGCTTAGGAAGGGAATTCCGGAGCTTGGTGGTTGGAAGCGCGTCCACCGATGGCACAATCATTAAAATCGGGGATGTGCAAGTGACCAGAATTAAGATGCTCCTTAAAACTTAAATCTTTGCCCAAGTCACCTGCCCTAGAATATGGCTCAGCGTGTTGATAACGCTCCTGTGAAGCGATTTGTCACCTTTTATCACATTAATGGCATCATATAAAAGCAAATACTTTTGTTGTCATTGGGGAAATTAATGAACGGGTCAATACCCTGTCCAAGTTAGAGCAAGAACTGCTACTGTCTCAATTCTATTCTAGGGTTTAGACACAGACACACAGAGAAACACAAACAAGAGAAACACACACAGATATACACACACAGACACACACACAGAAACACACACAGATATACACACACAGACACACACACAGAAACACACACAGACATACACACAGAAACACACACAGACATACACACACAGACACACACACAGAAACACACACAGACACACACACAGAAACACACACAGACATACACACACAGACACACACACAGAAACACACACAGACATACACACAGAAACACACACAGATATACACACACAGACACACACACAGAAACACACACAGACATACACACAGAAACACACACAGATATACACACACAGACACACACACAGAAACACACACAGACATACACACAGAAACACACACAGATATACACACACAGACACACACACAGAAACACACACAGACATACACACAGAAACACACACAGATATACACACACAGACACACACACAGAAACACACACAGACATACACACAGAAACACACACAGACATACACACACAGACATACACACAGAAACACACACAGACATACACACACACAGACATACACACAAGCACACACACAGAAACACACACAGATACACACACACACAGAGATACACACACACACAGACATACACACAAACACACACACAGAAACACACACAGATACACACACACACACAGACATATACACACACAGAGATACACACACACACAGACATACACACAGACACATACACAGAAACACACAGAGATACAGACACACAGACACAGAAACACACAGACATACACACAGAGAGAAACTCACACAAATACACACATATACCCACATACTGACGCGCGCATACACAAACACACACAACAACACATGCACACACGCACACACAATCACACACAGATAGACACACACAGAAACACACACAGAGAAACACACATGCATACATACACACACACATACACAAGCATACACAGAGAAACACACAGACGTACTCACACAGATACACACACACATATACACACATACTGACACAGGCACATACACATACATACACGCACACACACACACACACACACACAAACACACATGCAGACAAACACACACAGATACACACATGCAGACACATACACAAAGACACATAAACACACACACACAGGCACACATACACACAAACAGACACACACACACACGCGCACACACACACACACACACACACACACACACACACACAAGCATACACATAGAAACACGCAGGCGCACACACATCCACATATACCCACATACTGACACAGGCACAACCACACACATAACAATACACAGACACAAACACACACATACATGGAGACAAACACACACAAGCAGAAAATACACGCAGACACCATCCCCCACGCACACAAACAGGCACACACGTACACACAAAAACACACACAGACACACAGACACACACACACACACAGACTCTCACACATATGCAGACAAACACACACAGATAGACAAACACACAGACACAGGCAGACAAACACATGCAGACACACACAGACACACAAACACAGAGACCCGCACCAACCACCCCCCCCCCCCACACATATACACACAGACACAGCCACACACGTGCATACACACACACACACACCCACACCCACACACGCACATACACACAGACACACACACAGACACTGCCATACATACAGGCACACCCCACCCCCAACACACAAACACACAAACACACACACACACACACAAACATACACACACACAGACACATACAGGCACATCACCCCACGCACACATATACAGGCGCATCAACCCACGCACACACAAACACACACACACACAAACACACACACACACACAAACACACACACACACACACAAACACACACACACACACACACAGACAAACACACACACACACACAGGCACACCAACACACACACACACACACACACACCAACATACACACACTCTCCTGGCTGCCTTCAATTCCTGATCTCATTGGATGGATTTTTCAGCCATTTTCCACTGATGGAATTATAACCTGCTTATATTTTCACCCTCTGAACAGCAGAAAACGATGCTCCTGAACACAACCATCTGTCATGGCCCTGACAGTCACAATATGTTTGAGGAAGTCAATAATTACATCGTATTACATAGAATTTACAGCACAGCAATAGGCCATTCGGTCCAACTGGTCCTTGTCAGTGTTTATGCTTCACATGAACCTCCTCCCATCCTACTTCATGTCATCCTATCAGAATATCTTTCTAGTCCTTTCTCCCTCAAGTATTTATCTCGCTTCACTTACATACTTCTACAAAATTCAGCTTAACTTATTCCTGTGGTTGCAAGTTCCATATTCTCACCATTCTCTGGGTAAAGATATTTCTTCTAAATTCCCTACTGAATTTATTAGTAACTACCTTATACATCTTTAAATGCCAGAGCTATACGTTCTATTTATTTTTGGAAAATTACTTTATGGTTTATTTTCCCCCTACTCCAGCACCTTCCTGACTGTTGTCAGGCTGGAACCCAATGCCCAGCTTCCTCGCAAGTATCTATCTCCAGCTGCTGATGAATTGGAGAAGCCCTTGGCTGACCTAGTTCAGTAACGGTGACTATCAGTTACAGAATTGTCTGCCCCAACACACAACAGGCTTGTGCCAAGCTTGGCACATAAGAAGGACCCACAAACAGTAACATGATAATTGGATTTTGGTGGTGTTGCTTGAGGGACCAGCATTGGCAAAGGCACTGGGGACAACTCACCCAGTTAAGTCTGCGTTGGGAAGGCCTGTGCTCGGCCTTTCCTGCTCCGCTACCAATTGATGCCTTCAAGTGGGCAATTAATGCTGGTGTTAACTCAGCAACGGGGGAGTGGGGGTTGTTGGGTGGGGGTGGGGGGGGGGGGGGGGGGGGGCGCGGGGGTGGAGGTGGGGGGTGTGGGGGACTTGTCAGTTGGGGAGCACAACAAGCATAGGCTTCATGTAAGAAAAGGGGTTCTCACACGGGCCCTCGCCAGAGGCTTCATGGGAAATACAGGCACAGGCAAAACTCACCATAACCAAAACAATTCTTACAAACTCTGGATTGGGTGCTAGAATTTAACATTGTGATATGGTTGTCATTAATCCAGTGCGTAAACATTATAAGGGCCGATTATGTATTTTAGTATGTTTTCCTAGGGGTGTAAATGATGGTCTTTGTCCTGGCTCTAGTGAACATCTTTACTGATAGCAAGCTTTCTATTGCAGTAGACACTAAACAGTACACAGTGAATGACAGGATTGGTGCTGAGAGAGGTTTCAGTCCTTGTGTGTGAATCCCAGTCAATTAGCATTGCTCGATATTAGAACGGATGGGAATAATTAACAATTCTCACCACTATGTCATTGAATTCAAGAAATCTATAGAGCCAATATCTCCTCCCTCCATGCCACCATTCCCACCGAGGTCTTACGCTCTAGTGTTCCCTCCCTAAACCTCTCTGCTTCTCCACTCTTCTGCTCCTTTAAGAACCTCCATAAAGATCCACCACTGCTAGCCAAACTTCCAGTCACCCTTCTCCTTTCTTGGAGGTCTCAGAGGGTCGTAGGGTCGGAGGAGGTTACACAGATGGTGAGGGTGCTTTAACTTACGATTTGTGGAATCCCACGGCCCATCTTCCCTTTCTGGCCTTTTGAGCATCTCTGATATGGATTGTTCCACCATCGGTAGCTGTGCCCTCAGCTGCCTGGGCCCCAAGCTCTGGAACTCCCTAAACTTGTCCACCCCTCTACCTCTCTCTCCTCCTTTAAGACCACCTTTAAAATCTACCCTTTCGACCAAGCTTCCTGCTCTGATGTCTCATTAGATAAATCAGTGTCAAGCTTTTTTTTGATATTTGCTCCTGCGAAGTACCTTGAAACAGTCTCCTATGTTGAAGGTGCTATATAAAAGCAAGTTGTTGTTGTTAACCATTCCTCCTTGTCCCTGGCTCTGTTGTACTACACTGGGCTACCATCCAGCCATTTCCATTTTAGAACACTGTGGAACATTGCCTATTAAATCATTTAATCACCATAACATATCTGGCAAATTAATTCAGCAGCAAAAATATGACATGAAAATACAACTAGACATTGCTAAATCTGCAATAATTGTTGCTCAGGAAAGACTCATGATTCTGGGAGATTTCTTTCCTGGGTAAGTTATTCCTGGTTCAATAAGTCTATTAGATTTCAGGATTTTGGGTCGGGAGCTTCCAGATGTTCACCACTGCCCCTCTGGCTGCCTTCTCCAAAGCAAGAGTTGCCACCCACGGTGATACATGCTGTACCATTTTCTCTCCATCCACTGCAACATTCCCAGACCAGCATTCAGTGTAGCTCTGCTTGGTACAGGTTAGATAAGAACTCAGCTCTGCAAAAGGATCACAAAAGGTTACACCCTGTGTGTGTGTGTGTGTGTGTGTGTGTGTGTGTGTGTGTGCGCGCAAGAGTGTATGTGTCTGTTTGTGAGAGTGTGTGTGCGTGCGTGTGCCAGAGCATGTGTGCGAGAGTGTGTGTGCAATGAGTGTGTGTGTGTGTGTGTGTGTGTGTGCATGTGTGAGGGTGTATGTGCAAGTGTGTGAATGTGAGTATGTGTGAGTGTGTGTATGTGCGAGAGTTTGTGTGTGCGAGTGTGTGTGTGAGTGCATGCATGTGTGTGTGTGAGAGCGTGTGTGCATGTGTGAGAATATATGTGCAAGTGTGTGTGTGAGAGTGTGTGCGTGTATGAGTGTGTGTGTGTGCATGTGTGAGAGTATGTGCGCATGTGTATGTGTGTGTGCATGAGTGTGTGTGTATGCACACGAGTGTGTGTTTGTGGGTGTGCACGTGAGAGTGTATATGCAAGTGTGAATGTGTGTGTGTGCGAGAGTGTGTGTACGTGTGCGAGAGTGTATATGTGTGCCTGTGTGCACATGTGAGAGTGTATATGCAAGTGTGAATGTGTGTGTGTGCAAGAGTGTGTAAGTGTGTGTGTGTGCACATGTGAGAGTGTATATACAAGTGTGAATGTGTGTGTGTGAGAATGTGTGTGAGTGTGTGTGTGTGCATGCAAGTGAGAGTTTATGTGTAAGTGTGTTTGCGAGAGTGGATATGTATGTGTGTGTGTGTGTGTGAGTGTGTATGTGTGTGTGTGTGTGTGTGTGTGTGTGTGAGAGAGAGAGTGTGTATGTGTGTGTGCAAGAGTGTGTGCATGTGAGACTGTAGCCTGAATTTTCACTGAGTCAGAAGGGCTCCATGCCTTAGCCAAAATGGTGCCAGAGCCCAGATCCAAAAGTCCCATCCCAGAAGCAGCACCCAGCATTTTCACCATTGGGGCAGATGGGGGCGGGGACAGGGTGAGTTATATTTCACACATCCAGAGGCAGCAACACACTTAAAAATGCAGCTGCCTTCAAGCAGAAGTAATTTTTATTATCAGGATTTCCAAAATGTGGCTTGTTGTTTTCAGACTCGAGGGAAATGTTTGATCCTAACGGAGTCCTTTGGGGAGGTCACGTGCCCTTTGGGAGAGTCCAGTTGCCCCTTTGGCATTGTTAGGAGTAGACATAAATTTGCATAAAAAGTGAATACTATCTGTGGATCTGTCAAGTTGTCATTTAAATCTCCTCTAAATTTTGAGAAAAGACAGCCCAAGGTTGAAAAAAATCAATGCTTGTAATTTCAGTAGATGGCTGTTGACAAAAGCCTGAGGGATATTATTATAGGATTAGTGCTTCTTGACTGCTTCCACAACCTATTATTATCACTGTGGGGGATGGGCAGGTAATTTCAGTTTGATGGACAGCTCCAAGTGGTCATAAAGAGATTGATGTCCTTGACTTGGGGCTATGAATATAATTTTTTTATAAGGGAGTAAGTACTTGAAGGGATTTAAATGATTGAATGGGATTTTATCAATGAGAGTGTGGTCTTTTTAATACAGTGAAGTTTGTAATGGATACTCAGAACCTTATTGTATTTTATGCTACCATGGCTCCTGAGATCTGTCCATGGCAGATACTGGGTGAGTTGGCATGGAGGGTGTTAGGGCATAAGGTAGTCAGTAGGGAGCATAGGTTGGGCATTAACTTATCATTGGGGCTATAAAGGGCCATGGGGATTTGTCGCGGTCATGGGTTGGCATCAGTTGACAATAAGTTTTCACAGGAGCCTAGAAAGGGCCATGGGGGTAGGAAGAGGGCATAGATTGGCATGGAAGATATGAAGGGTCATGGAGCAGCATAGGTTGGCATGGAGGAGGTGAGGGGCCATTGGGAGTGGGCAGGGGGGCATAAGTTGGTATGAGTTGGCATGGATGGGACATGGGGAGTATGCAGGAGGGGTAAGGGTTGTGAGGTTTAAGGGAAAGAGGGCTGGTTTTCATTTTATAGCTTTTATTGTAACTGACGTCTCGACCAGACTGCCTCAGCACCTGGCGGTCCCTGTGACACTGTTTCTCGGGGGGCAATAGGCCTGACTCCAGTGAGCAGCAACCCCTCAGAATGAAAATCTGACTGTTCGGGGCATTTTCTCCCAAATCAGGTTTATGGAGACGCGAAATTTTCTGACTCTGTGCTCCCGACTCGGAAGTGAAAATTTGGCCCTGTGTGTGCACGTGTGTGGGAGAGTGCGTATGAGACTGTGCATGTGAGAGTTTTGGGTGTGAGACTGTGTGTGTAGATATGTGTGTGTGAGAGCGCATGCGTGTGAATCTGTGTGTGAGTCTGTGCATCCAGGTGCAGGCACATGAGAGTGTCCAGGAATTGAATATCAGTCTCCAGGTCATAACTGTGTCCAACCCTGGAGAAAAATCATTAAAAAAGATTGATTTTATTTTCTTTGAACAGTTCTCTTTACCACATATAAAAATATCGAAAATGGGGGAAGAAAGGTTCTTTGGCTGACAGTCAAGCATCATCCAATTGGGCGATGAGTCTTTGTGCTTCCCAATTGGTGTAGGGAGCCAGTGCATCACAAGGATGGATGGGTTGGCTGATGAATGGCTGGAGTGTGGGGGCAAGTCATGTGACGAAGCCTCCAAGAATAAATTGAATCACAGTTGCAGACTGAAGCTATGGATAGTAATGGCAGAGGCTCCAACACTCTATTACATGGCTGACCAGGAATCTATCCTGTTAATAGGACCTAAGCCAATTGGTGAAACCAAAACTAAGACACAGAGCTTTCCCTTATTGAGAGAACCTATTGACTTCTTCAGTTTCACAGCTCTCCTCCCACTCAGCACAGTGTCCCAGCTGTCCCCTATTTATATGTGCTCAACTACCCATCACATGATTCCGTGCCAGTGGCATGCATTGGAAGGATTTGCAGGTTGATACTCAGCCTGTTTGTCCATGTTATGGATGCAGCCTCCAGGGCCATCAAGTCTGGGGGTGGGACTTGAACCTAGAGCTTGTGGCTGAGAGGAAGGGTTGCTACCCAATGTCCCACAAGACCTCCATCTCTGAGCAAGAGAGCGGGCAGCAAATTAGTGATTATAATGGAGTCAATGTTTGTTTTCAATGTGGGGTCTGTAATCTGGCAAGAGAAGATTGGCCGCCTGGTGTAATACTCGGCTGAAACCTACACGATGAAAATCAATGGGAATGACTATCAGGCGTACTCCAGAATGAGTGGGCAATCCGCTCCAACACATTACTGCCCTGGCAGCGAAGACAGAAAGTGACCTCAGCATTCCTGATTTCTCGGTATACACTTATAAATTAAAATGTCAGATAACCGCTGGCTGCCTCCTGATCTCCATTTTCGGGTCTGAGCCCGAGTAAAGACCTCTGAGCGAAATGATGCTTTAAACACAATCCTGGTCATGCATTCATTGTTTGCACTTTTTTTTACGAGGTGAAATTCCCATTAAATCATTCACGTAATGAGGTCTGTCAGCTCCTAGCTCGGCTGCTAGGCAACGTCATGAAAATGGGGCCTTTCCACCCGTGTGGGGGAGGGGAGCAGCCAGGGTACGGGGTGGTGTCGAGGGGAACAGTGCAGGTCAGGATGAGGGAGAAGGAAATGTACTTGCATTCGACTTTGTGAGGTCACTTGTGGCTTGTTCAGGGCAGCTTTGGCTGGGACAGATCCAGAGGCACAAGAGCCTTTGACGGGTGAACATGCATTTATGAACGGTTCTTATTTTCAGACGCACAGTGTTTCATGATGACTCATATCATTGAGGAGATTCTACTTGTTCTGAATTAGAAACTAGCTCAGAATCCAAAAGGCACAGCAGTTATAAATTCCCCACACGAGCCAGGCAGTGGGACAGCAACAAATTGCATTTATCTAGCAACTTTAATTTAGCAAAACATTCCAGGCTCTTTTACAGGAGCAATTATCAAAGAAAATTTGAGGCTAAGCCACGTGGAGAGATATTAGGACAGGTGAGCAGGAGCGTTGTGAAAGAGGCAGGCATTAAAGAGGAAGAGAGAGAGGCAGAGGGAGTTTGGGAAGAGAATTCCAGAGCATAGGCAGCTGAAGGCACGGCTGCTAATCAAGGATGCGCAGGGAGCCAGATTTAGAGGAGCACAGCACAATACTGTGGCTACAAGAGCAGGTCAGAGGCTAGGAATCCTGCGATGAGTAACTCACCTCGTGATTGCCCAAAGCCTGTCCACCATCTACAAGGCACAAGTCAGGAATGTGGTGGAATACTCCCCACTTGCCTGGATGAGTGCAGCTCCCACAACACTCAGGAAGCTAGACACCTTCCAGGAAAAAACAGCCTACTTGATTGGCACCACATCCACAAACATTCACTCGCTCCACCACTGACGCGCAGTAGCAGCAGCATGTCCCATTTACAAGATGCACTGCAGGAACTCACCATGGTTCCCCCAGCAGCACCTTCCAAATCCATGACCTCTACCACTTAGAAGGCCAAGGGCAGCAGATAGATGGGAACATCATCACCTGGAAGTTCCCCTCCAAGTCACTCACCGTCCTGACTTGGAAATATATCGCCGTTCCTTCACTGTCACTGGGTCAAAATCCTGGAACTCCCTCCCTAACAGCACTGTGGGTGTACCCACACCACATGGACTGCAGCGGTTCAAGAAGGCAGCTCACCACCACCTTCTCAAGGGCAATTAGAGATGGGCAATAAATGCTGGCCTAGCCAGCGACACCCACATCCCATAAAATAAATTTTCAAAAAATCGCAGGTCTGGAGAAGGTGATGGAAATAGGGAAATGTGAGGCCATGAAGGGGCTTTAAAACAAGGGTGGGAATTTTAAAATCGAGGCACCACTGGACTGGGAGCCAGTGTAGTTCAGCTGGCGGTTAGGTGACAAATGAAGGGGACTTGGAGCAAGCTGGAGTACGGGCTCTGGAGCTTCTCGATTGACTCTCCGCAGTTAGAGTGGAGCAACTTGGGAAACAGTAAACAGGGGCATTTTCCAATCTCATGCTGCTAACCGAAAGCCTTGCCTGAGTTTCACAAAGACTGATGTCCAACCAGTAGTATCAACAGTTGGAAAAGTGTCCACAGCATGAGTCTGAGTTTGAAATGCATGGTCTCAGCAGGAGAGGCTTCCCACCCAGAATGCCATATTGGGCAATTATGCCCGCAGAGCCGACAGACGCCACCCTCCCACCTCGAAGCCCACTCAGAGTGTCAGTCTGGGCTCAGGACCCAGCTTGCCAACTCTAACTGGATTCATGCCATGAGGTTTCTTTCCCTGGCCACCTGCCTGCAACCCCCAGACCCTCTGGGCCCCAGTACGACAACCCTTCCTCCCACTTCTATATTTTTATAACAAGTGAAGAGAACTGTTTAAAGGAATGACAAAAGAACATGCATTGGGTGGAATCTTGTGGGGGAGGTAGGGGTCTCGGACACCGGTTGGAGGGCCAGCAATTGCCCCGAGTCTCCTCCTTCAGGGAAGGCCTGACCTTTCTCGTTCCGCTCAAGGACCGCGGGGGGTTGGGGGGGGGTGGGGTGGGGTGGGAGGTCACGCCCACCTAGGGCTGCTGGCCCATCAGAGGATGTCGGTTATATTGAATGCCAGCGCCATCAGGCAGGCAGTGACTGTTGCCAGTACGACACCCAGCCTGAGGCCTAGTATTGTCGCCATATTCCAGGCCACAAGTGAATTATGGCAGAGTTGGGGTGGGGGGGGTGATGGGGTGAGTTGGTCGCAAGGGACGAAGGTGGAGGAGGTCAGCAGCAAGGGCAAGAGGTGGCTCTCAGTGGGCTCACCTACCCTTCCTGATGCTGAGACCCTCGATCAGGTGCTGAGTCCCTTTGAACAAGGGACACCCTCACCACCAACCCCCCCCCACCCCCTCCTGCCCCCGGGGGTCTGCAAGCCACCCTGCACAGGTTGGCTTGGCGTGCTCCCAGCATGGTGAGCGCCCCCTGCCCTCCGCTGGGTGAACACCAGCAGCAGAAGGATGAGGACAGTAAGTGGGCATTAATTACCCATTTAAGGCCCTGAATTGGCAGCAGGGCAGGAAGACTGTCCTCAGGCCTTCCCCCCACAGGCCTAATTGGGATGCAGGTGGGAGGATGGCAGGATACCCCACTCCCACCCCCCACCACCTTCACCCCCCCTCACCCCCTCACCCCCCCACCCCCACCACCACCACCACGCACCCCCCACCCGCCCCCACCACCCCACCTGCCCAGCAAACTTGCCATGGGGCAGGATACAAGATTCCGCACATTGTATCTAACTCCCATCTGATTTTTCAGTAACCTGGAGATTGCTCTTCAATTCCTGCAGAATGAAAGGGGAACTCTGGAGGGCTGCCAACTCCCACTTGGGAATTCTGGAGGATTCTTCAAATGGCCTCTTACCTCCAACATCCCTGCCCTCACTGCTCACCTGACCTGTCCATCTTCAGTATTCCCCACCTTCCGCACCAATCAGAATGCAAACAGGCTCTTATCTGATTGGATTGTCTTACAGCCTTGAGCCATGTGCAGTCTTTGTTCTCAAGGAACATTATTTTTAGAGATGCAATTTTATTTAAAGCCCCTATGATTTGTCTCCCGGGCGATGCTGGCCGCAGTGTTTTGGAGGCTGATCATTAATTCCCGGAGGCTTCAAGACGATCCTGAAGGGTTGGTGACCCCGGGGGCTAGGCGTAGTACAGTGAGGCCATAAGACCATAAGACATAGGAGCAGAAATTAGGCCATTCGGCCCATCGAGTCTGCTCTGCCATTCAGTCATGGCTGATAAGTTTCTCAACCCCATTCTCCCCGTAACCTTTGATCCCCTTACCAATCAAGAACCTATCTATCCCGGTCTTAAATACACTCAATGACCTGGCCTCCACAGCCTCCTGTGGCAATGAATTCCATAGATTCACCACTCTCTGAGGGAAGGCAGCAGTGCTTAAAACCATGAGGGATCCGGATAGAGTAGATAAAGAGAAACTGCTCCCATTGGCAGGAGGTGGAGAACGAGAGGGCACCGATTGGAAGCGATTGGCAAAAGAAGCAATGGCGGCATGAGGCAAAACCTTTTTTAAGCCAAGCGTGGTTGGAACCTGGAATCCAGCACCCGAGAGTGTGGTGGAGACAGGTTGGCCAAGGCTTTCAAAAGGATGAAGGGAAAGAAAAATGCAAGTGCTAGGGGGAAAAGGCGAGTTGCTCCAGAGAGAAAACACAGACATGATGGGCCGAAAGGCCTCCCTCTGTGCTGTAACCATTCTATGGTCCTTTCATCCCACGTCTGATATTAATGGCTGTCTTTCCATTTTACCTTTTCTTTGCACCCGGAAGTTAAGCAACATTCAGGACACCAATGCAGTTGAACGCAACAATCTACAGCCAATACACAGGCCACAGGAGATGGCCAGAGGTGGCAGTAGTCTTTTTTTCCCCTGTTTCTGTTTACCCTCACTTCTCCTTATCTCACTTTCCTCTTCTGTATCTTGTTGTTTCTCCTCACAGTGACCCAACGATGGAATGAGCGAATGCAGCTAAACGAGTTGACGCTCAGCCAGCCAACCTATCGAGGGCTTTCACTGTGGCTATGAATTCCAGGGTGGCCTTCCTTCATACAGTCCTTGGGCTAAAAATTCAGTGAGGCACGTTAGCGGGAGCAGGGGTCGGTATGCACAGTGACCTCGCGCCCGATCGAGGCAATGCTGGCTGCTCGTCACCGGGACTGCAGTGTGCAGCCCAGCACGGAGTGTACTGCTGACTGGCTGGGGTGCTCACCTGGGGGCCCAGGTGCATTTGCCTGCACTTCTTAAAGGCAGCCTGCACCTCATAAACAGGAGGTGCATTCAGGCTACTAGAGGTGCTGGAATTGTCCCCACAAGTGTTCCACAGAAGGAGGTATAGCAGCAGGCCAAAGGGAGAGA
Source organism: Carcharodon carcharias (assembly GCF_017639515.1). Classification (NCBI taxonomy): domain Eukaryota; kingdom Metazoa; phylum Chordata; class Chondrichthyes; order Lamniformes; family Lamnidae; genus Carcharodon; species Carcharodon carcharias. The sequence goes on from NC_054480.1 coordinate 13,859,361, forward strand.
GAGGGAGAGAGAGAGAGAGAGAGAGAGAGAGGGAGAGAGAGGGAGAGAGAGAGAGAGAGAGAGAGAGAGGGAGAGAGAGGGAGAGCTCCCACATTCTCTGAGGTAGTGCTGAACAATGTTCCCTCTAAGTTGCATGGTTGTGCAGCAAGCTGAAAGTTGCCTCACAGGCCACGCACAAATTTAAATTACCCCACTTCCATGCGAAAAAACTTAAATTTAACCAAATCATCCACGTAATCCCCCAAATATTTAGACTGTGTAAAAGCAAAATGCTGCAGATGCTGGAAATCTTCCCTGGCCCTAACCACCTCCTCTTCACCATGGACGTCCAATCCCTCTACACTTCCATCCCCCACCAGGAAGGTCTGAGGGCCCTTAGCTTCTTCCTCGAACAGAGACCCGAACAATCCCCATCCACCACTACTCTCCTCCATCTGAGTGAACTTGTTCTCACACTGAAAAATTTCTCCTTTAACTCCTCTCATTTCCTCCAAATAAAAGGTGTTGTTATGGGAACCCGCATGGGCCCCAGCTATGCCTGTCTCTTTATGGGGTATGTGGAACATTCCTTGTTGCAGTCCTACTCCGGCCCCCTTCCACAACTCTTTCTCCGGTACATCGGTGACTGTTTCGGTGCCACTTCATGCTCTCGTCTGGACCTGGAAATATTTATCAATTTTGTTTCCAATTTCCACCCCTCCATCACCTTCCCAACACTTCCCTTCCTTCCCTTGACCTCTCTGTCTCCACTTCTGCTGATAGACTGTCCGCCAATATTTCCACCTGTTTCGTGTGACGAGATGGCCGAGAGGCTAATCCATTGCGCTTTGCACACGTGGGTTCAAATCCCCCCTTCGTCATTACTTCATCAATTGTTTCTTTGTACATGAGGTGCTTTTGGAGGCTCATTGGTCTAGAGGTATGATTCTCACTTTGGGATTGAAATGATCATGCATGAGGTCCTAGGTTCAGATCCTGGACAATTCATCATGTGTTGCCACTTGTAGTCCAAACCGTGGGTTGCATTCTGTAGAGGAGATGATGATATAGTGGTAACGTCACTGGGCTAGTAATCCACAGGAACAGGCTAATGCTCTCGGGACCTGGGTTCAAGTCCCACCATGGCTGCTGGTGAAATTTAAATTCAATTAATAAATATAAGTATTCATTACAAGCCCACCAACTCCCACAGCTACAGCACCTCACACCTTGCTTCCTGTAAGAGTTCCATCCCATTCTCTCAGTTCCTTTGCCTCTATGATGCCACTTTCCAAAACAGTGCTTCTGACACGTCTTCCTTCTTCCTTAACCAAAGTTTACCATGGTGGTTGACAGGGACCTCAACCATGTCTGATCCAGCTCCTGTGCCTCTGCCCTCACACCTTCCTCTCCCTCCCAAAAACCATGATAGGGTCCCCCTTGTCCTCACTTTTCACCACACCAGCCTCCGCCATTTCCGCCAACTCTAGCATGATGCCACCACCAAGCACATCTTTCCCTCGCCCACCCCTGTTGGCATTCCATAGGGGCTCCGGGACACTCTGGTCCACTCCTCCAACACCCCCAGCACCTCACCCCCCTCTCACAGCACCTTCCCATGCAATTGCAAAAGGTGCAACACCTGGTCCTTTACCTCCTCCCTCCTCACCGTCCAAGGGCCAAAGCCTTCCTTCCAGGTGAAACAAAGCTTCACTTGCACCTCCTTCAATTTAATCTGCTGAATTCGCTGCTCCCAATGTGGTTTCCTCTACATTGGAGAAACCAAACGCAGACTGGGTGACCGCTTTGCAGAACACCTTCAGTCTGTCCGCAAGCATGACCTTGACCTCCCTGTTGTTTGCCATTTCAACACTCCATCCTGCTCTCATGCCCACATGTCTGTCCTTGGCTTGTTGCATTGTTCCAGTGAAGCCCAACGCAAACTGGAGGAACAGCACCTCATCTTCCAGTTAGGCACCTAACAGCCTTCCGGACTTAACATTGAGTTCAACAACTTCAGATCATGAACTCTCTCCTCTAGCCTCACCCCCCCCCCTTTTTAAATCCCTTTTTTCAATACTCATTTTTATTTTTTTATTTTTTATTCATTATTTCTTATTTTTTATTATTTATTATTTTTCATTATTCATTTACTTTTTATTTTTATACACGTTTTTATTTATTTTCATTTTTATTCATTGTTTTATCCCCACCTTTTATCCTATTTTTGATCTTTTCTCCTTACCACCGTCCCCTCCCCCCACCCCACCCTTACAAGGGCCATCAGTCACTTGTCCATGGTGTTCTTTCCAGAGTGCTTATCCTTCTCCTGCTATTATCACATTCTGCTTTCTGACCTTAATGTCACTATCAGCATCTCCTTTAGCCAGTACCACTACCATTAACACCCCCTTTGTCCTTTTATCCTTGACATCTTCTCTCCTTTGCCCCCACCTATCACTGGCCTTCTATCCTGCTTCACCTACTCCACCCCCCTTAAACAGTATAAATTTCATCACATTTTTACTTCTCTTTAGCTCTAAAGAAGAGTCATACGGGCTCGAAATGTTAACTCTGTTTTTCTCTCCACAGATGCTGTTAGATCTGCTGAGTTTTTCCAGCATTTTCTGTATTTAGACTGTATGTTGGTGCTGGAGGCTTCAGTCCATGAGGTGGAAAAAAGGAGAGATATCATGTTACTGTAGGGGGACATGCAGCCCTCCCAGCACACATGCGAGCAGAATGCAAGCCAGTGGCCAAGGAGATCAATTTGATGATTCTGGCCCTGTGGTCCTTGCTGTAAGGAGTTCAATGACCTAACATGAGTAGTCATGGTAAGTGAATGCGTCTTCAAATGCCACCTCTTACTCACCACACCACTGACCTCACACACTGCTCAAAGCGCACATCCCATCACTCACCCATTAGCAATCAGAGCTCATGCCGAACATTCATACGGCCCAGTTCACCCTCTCACACTTACCACAGCTGCCAACCTCACTCCCCAAATCTCACAGCTTCCACATACTTCCAGCTATTCAGCTATGAAAGGCTCATCACCCAAACACATTGCAACACACTCACTGACGCACTTCCCTCTCTCTTGCAGGTCAAGGTGGCACAGAACAGGAGGCAGCAGCAGTGGGGAACTGGCAGGCAGCAGAAAGGCTTGCCTCTCCTGAGCTCCTTAGAGGGGACTGTGCTCCAAGTTATCAGGCCAGCAGCGACTGAGACCTTTGTACCTGGTGCTGCCAAAAACATTCAGGATGATAGTATGTTCTTGTCTTATGCACCTTCGCAATTCTCACTTCACCCTCATCCCACTATCTAGCATGAAGTACAAGCGGCAAATGGTGTAACCATTGGACCTCTTGTTTTTCACCCAACCCTGCACCCCCCACTCTCTCACCCCAATTCTCACCTTCTGCATTTTTGATTTTCAGGATATCCAAGACCTGGCGCTTCATCAGGCATTGCGGCCTCTCTCTGAAGGCTGCAAGCAAGAGCAGACACCTGATGAAGATGCATCAACACTTTACCTGACACTTGCAGCCACTAGCTCCCATACTGGCATTGCCTATTTTTAAAGGGCAGGTTTAGGAGCAGGACCAACATGTGGTGAGTCACCGGGTACAAGTGGGCTGCAGCGCACGCCTGGGGGAAAGGATAGCAAGGGTGCCAGCTCACCAGGGGGCAAGGGCGTAGACATGGCCTGCTGCAGAGCACTCGGACAAAGGTTTTGAAGGAAAGGTTGATGAGCACAAATCATTGTTTGGTGCATCGGCAGGCCTGTCACGGAACCTGTTGTCACTCTCAAGCAGCACGGAGCAGTTCAACTCCAGCTTGGCACAGGCCCTCACCAGAGCTCGGAGCCCATCCTTTCCGGCACGGAGTTAATGACCAACTCCACGGTAGTGCTTGTAGACTCAGCCGTGATTCAGAGTCTAATGGTCGATGTCTCACCTTCCATTTCAAGAGGGCAGAGCCACTGGGATTTAGTTCTACTGATGGGTGTGCCCCCCTCACCTCACCCTCCAACTGATGGGAGTTCCCCATCACTTCGGGAGGTAGGGCACTGCAGAGGGATGTGGTGCGGTGATGGTCAGAGGCAAGGGAAGGGTTTGGCTTTCTTTTCTGCTCTCTTGTCTGCTCGAAGGAGAACAAACCTCTCTCATCTCTCCATGTAACTGAAGCCCCTTATCCCTTTGCATTGTATAACACATTCCTGGGTATCCAGTGTGGAAGTAATTCTCCATCTCCCAGACTGAAGCGTGCCTATTGGGGAACATCCCCATCCATTTCCACCACATATTCCATCCATTATGGACAGAAATTCATGGAGGGGGAAGGGACATGAATTTCCACAATGTGCTCCCACCGGGAAAACCTCTCACTAAGAGATCAAATCGAGGAAGTAGCCTCATTGTTTCTCCTCTAATATTAAGTCCCAGAAGTACAAACATGCTGTCCGATAGTTCAACGACTTTTTGTTTTGTGTTTTCAGGTGGGCATGTCAGCAGGAACCATCCTCTTCCTCGTTGGCCTGGCAACTGTCACCACCGGTTACCTGGTGCCCCCCAAGATTGAAGGCATCGGAGAGGCTGACTTTCTCGTTGTGGACAAGCATGCTGTCGAGTACAATGAAGCCCTGGAGGTCAGCAAGCTGGTCGGCGCCATCCTCTTCAGCATGGGAGGGACAGCAATTGCAGCGTGCGTTCTGGTCCTGACCTTTTCCAGACATACCCCCAGAGATGAAGAGAGACAGTTCTCACCAATCCTGAAGGAAGGGCCACTTGAAACGAAGCAGAAAACGGTTCTAAAGACTGGGTCACCGGGAGATACCCAATTCCCTGTTAGCTTGTCAAGAGTACAAAGTATCCAACCCAAGACAGGAACCTGAGGGCCCACGCCCAAGCCCTTATGGAACAGGTCTTCTTTATAACACAAATTCCAATGTGAAGTCCTAATCAAATGATCACACTTACATAGATTGGCTTTGTAATGGGATTCTTTATGAATGTGAAGATGTTTCTGGCTGATCTGAATATTTAGTTCTCACTCCTTTCTGAACTCCAACCCTGCACTCCACTAATCCAGGGATGTTCTAATTTAACACCCATCTCGGCAAAATCTGCTAGCTTGACATTTTCTTTCCTGGCCTCTTGTGCATTCCCGATTTTCATCGCTCCACACTGGTGGCCATGACTTCAGCTGCCTGGGCCCTAAACTCTGGAATTCCCTCCCGAAATTTATCTACCTCCCTCTTCTCCTATAAAATGCTCCCCTTTGGCCAAGTTTTTGACCACCTGCCCTTAGTATCTCCTTATGGCTCGGTGTCAAACTTTGCCCCATTCATGCTTCTGTAAAGTGCCTTGGGATGTTGTACAATGTTAAAGGCACTAAACAAATTGAATTTAATATTTTTGCAAATGGTTTTCTTCCCAGCATAAGCATTTGGCAAAGGAGGATGTCTTTGGTTCAAAAACTAGTAGGATAATGTCATGGCATTGACAAGTGTCCCATGAGTGGCTGCTCTGCTTATAAATGAGTTAAGCTTGACAACAGCCTCTTTAACAAATCTCCACACCTTTTAATTACCAGTTATAATTGCTAGTCATGTGGTAATTCAAGGGACATAAATGGGAGCAAATTTACCATTGGTAAATCAATCGGATTATTCAACAAAAGAAGCCTTATAATCTGCTCTCCAGCCTTCACTTGGAAACTTTGATTCTTTAATTGCAAGTTTATCTCCAGACCAAAAAGTTCTTAAGGGCATAACAAGCAACAGTAATGCAAGAGAGTGGCTTGGGTCGATAATGCAATGCTCCTCTGGATCAATGCAGGATTTGCCTTTAGAAGCCCTCTAGGCATCCGGAATGCACTGTCAGGAAAGGTAGTGGAGCCAGATTTTTCCAAAGATGCCTCCACTAGGGGGCCATAAATATAATACAATCACTAATAAATCCAATAAAGAATCCTGGAGAAATACCTTTACCCACAGAGTGGTTAGAACGTGAAAACTGCATGTGGTTGAGGTGAATACCATAGATGAGTTTAAAGAGAACCCAGATAAACATACAAGGTAGAATGGAGTAGAATGATATGATTTGATGGATGGGAAGAGACTTGTGTGGCTAACTAAGACCAGATAGGCCCAGTTGGCTATTTCAGTGCTGCACATTCTATCGAATTCTACATGAAAAGGAATTGTAAATATGCTTGAAAAGCAGAAATTGACAGGGCTGTGGGGAAAAAAGCAAGGGGATTTCTTCTTGTATGACTCTTCCACAGTGTCAGCACAGATGAGATGGGCAGAAAGGCCTCCTCCTGGCTGTGTAATTCTATGGCTTCATGACTTCAGAATTCCATAATCACTGATTCTAACTAGCTTCCCATTCCAGAGCACTTTTTGCTGCTGAAACCATGTGCGATCATTTTATGGGATGTGGACATCGCTGGCTAGGCCAGCATTTATTGCCCACCCCTAACTAACATGCCCTTGAGAAAGCATGTGAAGAGCTCACAGAGGTAGTGTGTTGTCAAACCTGAGGCTTGTGTTTGAGAGCAGCTCAAAGCTATGGGATGAAAATGTATCCTTTTTAGGCACGTATCGAATTCCCTTTGAAAATGCTGCTTCCACCGTCTTTCAGACAGCGCATTCCAACTCACTGCTTAGAAAAGACTTTTCAACTCCCCTCTTTTTTTTTGACAATTGTAAACCTCTCTCCCCTGATGACTGACACCTCTTCACCCCTCAGGGTAAACGGTCTCTCCTTATTTACTCTCATCAAAAACCTGTATCATTTTGAAGACCCCCCCGAGTAATTCTCCTCTTAACCTTCTCCGTTTTGAGGTGAATGATCCCAGCTTTTCTAGTCGTGCTGCATAACTAAAATCCTTCGTTCTGACATAATTCAGGATAAATTCCCCTGGGCGCTTTCCTCTAGGTTACAGTCTCCTGTTGGTTACAGACTTAGAATCAATTTATGAAATGCTGAGCTGTATTTTCCAATTCCTGCACCTGAGTGTTTTTGACACAGGAAATAAAGAACATTCTGATGGGAAGTTACACCATCATTGAGAGCTTGCCCCAATTCTACGTCTAATAATCAAAATGGATATAAAATCAGATGAGGCTCCATTTCTGGTATCCAATTTTCCCTCTTTTCATTCTGCCCAGGTCACACAGACAGAAAATTCTCTCTCTCCGTCCCCCCATGTCCAGGCCTCTTGAAAGCAGTTCAGAGAAGGTTCACGAGGCTGATTCCTGGGTTGAAGGGGTTGCCTTATGAGGGAAAGATTGAGCAGGTTGGGCCTATGCCCATTGGAATCTAAAAGAATGAGGTGATCTGATTGAAACATGTAAGATTCTGAGGGGGCTGGACAGGGTAGATACTGAAAGGATGTTTCCCCTCATTGGGGAATCTAGAACTAGGGGGCATGGTTTAAAAATAAAAGGTCTCTCATTTAAGACTGAGATGAGAAGAAATTTCTTCTCTCAGAGGTCATTAGTCTTTGGAACTCTCTTCCCCAGAGAGCAGTGGAGGCTGGGTCATTGAATATAGTCAAGGCTGAGTTAGACAGATTTATGATTTACAAGGGAGACAAGGGTTATGGGGGGGCAAGAAGGAAAGTGAAATTATGGCCACAACCAGATCAGCCGCGATCTTCGTAAATGGGGGAGAAAGCTCGATGGGCTGAATGGCCTACTTCTGCTCCTTTTTTTTAATGAACTTATATGTTCCACAATGTCAATATGTATATGCATTTCCTGCTCCATTTTCATGAAGGGGTTTGTGCAGTTTAAGAGACAAAAGAATTAAAAAGGCAGACAAAGTAATTTCACAACAAGAGTGTTTCCATTGGTTACTGATGTTGCACATTAGAGTTGCCAACCCTGGGCTTATTCCTGAAGGTGTTGTCACATGACCTCCTGCTGCCAACTGCCCCGCCTCCACTCTCCCATTGGTTGCTTGACATGTCCATCCCCACATCATCTCACCCTCCCACACCAATTGGAAAGCTAATAAGACGTTTCATTAATCGATTGGATGATTCTGGGATCATCTGATGAGTCATAGAGCCTTTAATTGCCCAAACGTTTGCAACTAATGAATAAAAATTTCAAATATTTTATTTTCTTAGTTCGCTTTAATGCCCCTGTGCTTTTTTTCCCCCCTAGCAGTGGTCTGGAGATTAATCTTTAATCGCTGGAGACTGCAGGACAATCCTGGAGAATTGGCAGTCCTAGTTACGCAGCGTTACTTCAACCCTATTGTGCACTGTGTTCCCCATCCCCATGACCCTGGACACCTCAGGGCTGCCTTGAGTCCAATAAATGTTCTCGAAGCCTGAAGCTACCATGGATTATGACCACTGTAGCGCGTACAACCACAGCAACTGCTTTGAGGCTTCACCACTTGACCTGTTCCATTAAGGGCAGCCGATTCTCAGATAAACATATACACTGAAAACTCACCTCCCAATGGGCAATGTATTAAAGCAACCCAATTGCAGCGGACTCCATCTACATTCTGAAATTATTCTTGGCCGCAACTTCATGAAAATAAATATAAAATAAAAATAAATGTATTGCTTCCGACTGCAGGCACAGAGTTTTTGTGTGTTTACTGAGATTTCTCTCTTTATTCGCCATTCAAAGTTCTCTTGCCTTTTTAACCACTTATTCTTTTTACAATGCTTTTCCATCTCTTCCTCTTGCTTCAGGGCAGGTGGGGGAAGGGGAGGTGTGAGAGAAGATGTATCCGCACTTGAGTCAACCCCCTGTCAGTCATGCCCTGAGACCACACTGGTGTCAGTGAGTGGGATTCATTTTAAGTCCATAATGTGCTTGGCGCAACTATTCTCCACTGACTGCGTTTTACTGGGGAAATAATCCTGGAAATTTCACCCTGCTGCCGTCCCCAGCAAACTGCTTTTCCAGAGACCCAGAACTAAATTGTCCATTTGGGGAAAGGAATGGGGAGGATGGAACGTGTCAGCCAATGAGTTGGCAGGATGGGATATTACAGCAAACAGAGTCTATTTTACAGCAAGTTGTCAATTCACTTAGCAAACAGTCTACAGGGTCTACTTCAACAGAGTATCTTTGCACTGCAGCAAACGGAACTCATGACTGTAGTTACAGCAACATCTCCCAGGAAAGGCAGGATTATTACTCCAGCAAAATGCAATGAGTGGAGAATAGTTACATAATAAACATTAAGGGTGTAAAACCGTTCCCAGTCTCTTACAGCTGTGTGACCTCTGGGAGTGATTGACAGGGGAATTCCCCAAATGAAGGCAGCTCTGTGCCTTCAGGGAGCTTTCACTGAGCGCACCCCCAGCGCATGCACGCACTCTGGAGCTCGTGTTGCTCCCGGCTCACCCAGGCAGTGCTGAGGTTATCAGCACATGTTTCACGCTGGCTGGCCATTAATTGGCTGGGACTTGTGATATCAATTCCTTTCCCATGTCACTTAGCTCTGTGCCTGTTTCCCATCTATATTTCCCTGGATGGGCACAGGTGCGGTCACATCAGCAGGGGCTCAGTGAGTAGATGTACCAACCCGGATACTGAGCCAGACAAGGTGTGAAGTGTCAAAAACCTGCCTGTGCTGAGATTGTTCAGCTCAGGGCAGAGCAGGAGTCAGGGTGGTGCAATTAGCCTCAGCACCTCTCAGGAGGGCCGATTCAGTCAAGGGTCACTTTTTCATCACTATCCACTGTTCAGTTGTAATTCAGTTCATAGCATTCTCTCTTCTGGAGGTTGTGGGCTCAGGTCCCACTCCACCGCAGTGAAAGCAAGACCGAGGTTGGCACTTAAGTGCAGTACTATCATAATGAAGTGTTAATCTGAGACTCTGCCTAAAGTAGACATAACAGATCCCATGGCTCCATTTCAAAAAAAGGGCAGAGTGGGCTCTCCCTGGTGCCCTGGCCATTAGTTACCCTGTGACCAACATCTTTAAAACAGATGATCTAGTCAGTATCACATTGCTGTCTGTGGGACCTTGTCATGCACAAACTGACTGCCTCGCTTCCTGTGTTACAACAGTGACTATACTTCAAAAGCTCTTCACTGGCTGTAAAGCACTTTAGGATGTCTTGATGTCACGAAGGGCCTTATATAAATGCAAGTTCTTTCCTTTTAGTCTGGCGGCAAATTGAGTGAGCACAGCATCAGACTCCATTGGGAAGACTCCCATGCTGGAAGAGCTAACACTTAGGGTGAGATTTTTAAAAAAACTCTTTCACAGGACGTGGGTGTCGCTGCCTGGACCAACACTCTTGCCCATCCCTAACTGCCCTGGAGAAGGTGGGGGTGAGCTGCCTTCTTGAATCACTGCAGTCCATGTGGTGTAGGTACACCCATAGCGCTGTTAGGGAGGGGAATCTTAACTCACGCAAAACCCATTCACTCCTGCAGGGTTAAAGTTGTACTCTTTTACTACTTCTTTGTCTGTGGGCAGCTCTTTCATTTTAGACGTCGTGGCTGACACAACGTTGGAAACTTCTCCTGACCAGCTGACAAATTTGGGAGCAGCCTGCTTACTTCGATGCACGGAACATTCCGGATTGCTGCCGAGCCGCAGACTCAGGTAACTCAGAGGGAATTTTGGCCTGGGCTCACATACGCGTGAATGGGATGCGTGACAATGTGCGGCGTCCTCTCAGAATTGTACTAAGTGCGGTAAAATGGAGTCCTACCCACTGATGAAAATGGCGGGTTTTCACGCCGCATCGTCCCAAGCCCGCCTCATTATATATTCACTCCCGCAAAACACGCGTTTCCATGGCGGGCGGGCTCTCATTCGCCCACCATCACCCGGCTATTGCATCGCGACGGCCGCCATCTTTAAAAGGCAGCCGCCAGCAAAACGCTCATCGCCAACAGCTCACCACTGCTGCCTGGGAGACATGGTCAGCAAAGGCAAAAAGACAGCGGCCCCCCCTTCCTGCTTCAACAAGGGGTCCCTCGAGCGACTGCTGGATGCCTGTGGAGGCCCACCGGTATGTGCTCTACCCCCGCTCTGGCCTCAGGGTGGGCAGCAAAGTCACCAGCCCGGCCTGGGAGTTGGTGGCAGAGGTGGTCAGCGCCAACGCCCTGCAGAGGAGGACAGCCACCCAGTGTCTCAAGAGAGTGAATGATCTCCTCTGTTCCGCCAGGGTAAGTCACTGTTTTCATCACGCCCAACTCACAAACCCATCCCACACCCACGGGGCCCTCACTCACTGCCAGTGCAAGGGACAAGGGACATCACCATTCACTCTTTCACACATACTCATTGCCCTCATCCCATCCATGGGACCACTCACTACCCACACATGCCAGGCATACTTACCATCTGGCCCAGCAGGCATCCTGATACACTCTTCCCATCTCTATCCACACAAGACAAACTGGCTCACAACAGGAGGGAAAGGTCGCAGACAGGTGGAGGGATGCTGGAAATCAAAGTTCTGACAGAATTCGAAAACAGAGCCATCCAGCTGGCCAGCAATGACCAGGACCGGTCCTGTGCTGACGGTAAGGCTGGCACTGCTCTTCCAAGTGAGGATCCAGCAGTGCAACGTCCATCAGATAACCATGCTGTGAGTGATGTGTCCTCTTTCACAGGCCACTGCCATGCACTAACTATCTCTCCTTGCTTTCACAGGCACATCAGCCAAACAGCCAACAGTCCATAACCCAGGGCCTCCAATCAAGCCCCAAAGAAACTTCTGAAGAGAAATCTGAAGACACCCTCCCTGAAGACCCATCACAGCGCTCACCCACACCCTCCACCAGCACAGAGACACACACCTCGGTGGGACCTAGCTTTAGAGCAGCCTCAGGATCACAATCTGGCGAGCACGTCACACTGTCTGATCCACAGCAGGTGGCGACAGGGACTTCCCAGATCCCCAACACTCGGAGGACTGCTGGAGGCCAGAGCATTGCTGAGTCCAAGTCAGCTGACGAGTCTCTGGACTCGGTCATTTCACAGTTGCTGGAGCTGCAAATGCAATACCCGCACAGAACAACAGGCAGGGATGTCCGCTGTACTCCTCAGATTGCAAGGCACGATGGAGGAGTCCATCCGCCTTCAAGCTGAGGTGATAGCGCCAACATTGCAATGCACTGAGGCCAAAACTGGCAAGATGGTGGCCGCCTTGGAGACCTTGGTTCAGGACGTTGCTCCTGCACTGCTGAGTGGGCTGAACTCCCATCACTGATACCATTGTTGGCCTCCAACAGTGTGTATGTGAGAGAGGTGCTGGGCAGCTCGATCTCACTCCAGCTACCCCTTCTGCTCACGGGGTCAGCAAGGGGCCCTCAGGCACCCTTAGGGAGGAGGATCGGCAGGTACACACTCCGGGACTTTCCACCCAGGTGACTCTGGGAGTGACCGGCCCATCTGATTCCCCTCTTCCTGTGACCTCCTCAGCTCCAGCTTCACAGGCCGAGGAGGGAGCCACTGCCACACAGCAGGACCCCGAAAGCAGGCCGGGGCCCACCAGATCTCGGCCCTCCAGAGGACGCCCACCAAAGTCATCACAGACAGGACGTCACAGTCAGCAGGCTGTCTCCACCCCCGCTGTGGGTGTCCGGGGAGCACCAACACAGGGTTAGGGAAGTTAGGTAAAAGTAGTTACACAGCCTGGGTACGGGTGTTGAACATACTATTCACTGTTGTCAATAAATTCCTAAGAATGTCTCCCTACTTGTGGCTCCTTGTTCTGATGAGCAGTGTTCTTGTCATTCAGATGTGAAACCTTTCTGCACAAGATAAAGGCAGGCGTCTCAGTCCAGGGTCTCTCCCCTGTGCTCTGTGCAGCCTTCAGACCACAGTGATGGTCCAGCCTCACACTCCTTGGAAACATCACTGATACCTGCACCTCAGTGGTGCTGGTCATTGCTGCCAGAATGTAGTGGGCAGGCACCACAGAGTTCTCTCATTCTCTCAGTGTGCTCTCAGCACCTTTTAGGTGGGGCTGGCCCCCATCACACCAGTATTTGTGACCAGTGATGCTGTACACCAGCTCCTGAAGGGCTGAGGCACTGAATGCGGACACAGCATCAGATACATGTAAAGTTTCATGGCTGCGTCTCTGAGATGGGCCTGATCATGGAGTGCAAGTGAGCTGCCCTCGGCCAGACAGGAGTCAGACATTCTCAGAGGCCATGTGAACATCTGTGGAATGTCCTCACTGCATGTCGTCAACATCCTCCTCTGATCGAGCGACTATTAGGGCCTCCACTGCACCTCCATGACAGGAGTATTCTCACAAAGGGCATTGGCGCTGAGATAAGCCAGGCTGGAGTCAAACATTCACAACTGCGATGTGAGGATTCACGGGGTCACCTCACTGTGTGTCGTCATCATGCTCCACAATCCTGGCAGCTATGAGGGCCTCCCAAATGCGCCTGCCTCGTCTAGCCAGTGCGAGAGCCTCATCCCTGTCATCACCATCACTGAGGACCCCCTTACCCTCATCCCTGTCAGCGTCCTCCTCATCGGAGGAGACGTGCAGCTCCTCCATCTCCTCCTCAGCCAGCTCTTCTCCCCGTTACAGCACCAGGTTGTAAAGGGCGCAGCAGACGACAATGATATGTGACACCCCCTGCGGACTGTATTGCAGGGCTCCACCAGACCGGTCCAGGCACCGGAACTGCATCTTCAGTATCCCAATGGTCTGCTCCACCAAGTTGTGCCTCATTATAGCGTCGCTCTGCTGCAGTCTGAGGCTACCGCATGGGTGTCATCAGCCACGGACTCTGTGGGTAGCCCTTGTCCCCGAGGAACCAACCCTGCAGCCTCTGTGGATCCTGGAAGACTGCAGGGATCTGCAAGTGACTCAGGATGTAGGCATCGTGCACACTCCGTGGAAACCGTGCACACACCTGCAGGATGCGTTTCTGGTGGTCACATACCAGCTGTACGCTCAGTGAGTGGAGGCCCTTGCGGTTAATGAAGTTCACTGAGTGTAGCGATGGAGATCTGAGCGTCACATGAGTGCAGTCAATCTCACCCTGCATCTGTGGGAATCCCGAGATCAGGGCAAATCCAATAGCCTTTGCATCCTGGCTGTCCCGGTCCCAGGCGAAATGTGGGCCATGGAGAAGATGTTATCTGTGATTACATGGATGCATTTGTGGGTGGCGGATTGTGAAATCCCACACAGGTCACCTGTGGAGCCCTGAAAGAAGCCACTGGCATAGAAATTGAGTGCGGTGGTCACTTTCACAGCCTCTGGCAGTGAATGCCCTCCATGTCCCCTTGGCACCAAGTCCTACAGTAAGTGGCAGATGTGAGCCACCAGGTTCCTAGACATACACAGTCGTCGGCGACACTGGTTCTCAGTCATCTGCAGGAATGGCAGGCGGTGTCTATAGACCCTGGGTGTCGCTAGGCACTGACCAGCCATGGCTCACTGTCACTCTTGGGCAGCGTGTGCGGGAGCCCCTGTTGCCCCTTCATGAGGTTGCTGCTCCTGCCTTTACACAGCCAGGAGCCTCAGTCACTCTCTCCTCTGTCTTCTGTAGTCGCTGTGGGCCATCAGGCATACAGCTGTGTCACCAGGATCCATGATCCTGACGTGGTCCTCCTGCAGAGAGAGACGTGGTTATCATGGCTGTACTTAGCACCTTTCCTGGCCCTGTGTGACTGCCCCTTAATGCTTCCCGGAGAGTGCTGGTCACCCCTCGGTTGGCCAGAGATGAGTGCGCTGCATGGCTGCCCTGTCGATCTGCGACATGGGGGACACTGGTCCAAACCGGGATGCTGAGATTGCCAGGGGCTGTGAGCGGCTCCAGCAGTGACTGCTACATGGCCAGCTTTGGCGAGGAGATTGTACAACGTGTGCAGTCCAACTGCTCCGTGGTCCAATAAAGTGGCGGTGGACTCGAAGCCTGTGCTGGGGATTGTGGGGAGGGCAGGAGTGTAAGGTATGGAGCGCTTGGTGGTCCTTTGGTGCCTCCGTGTTGCTTGCGTGGGTGGGCAGGCTAGGAGCCCGACCCCCAACCATTTCACTGTGGCTGCACCTGATCTGCCACAGTGGCAGAGGCCCGGTCAGTTAATACAGGCGTCCCTAATGCCTGGCCACTTCCCTCACTTACCCTGCCCCCCTCCTCCTCGATTGCCTGTGCGTGGGATGCAGCGCCAGGGCAGCACTTGACCCGCCCCCAGCAGTCGTCTCAAGTCTGGCCCCGCACTAGCCCCCCAGGCATCCTCCCCCCCCCACCCCTCAGCAGTTGCCTGCGGGGCCGGGCATCAGTTTCCCCCATGCTCCCCCCCACCCCTCGGTGCCCCTGAGGCCTGTAAACAACAGGCGAGCTGTGGAGGACGCTGCTGCTCACTCACCTCACTTCCCCCCAAAGTGAAGGCAGCCAAGTGCACATCGCCTGCGCGCTGTTATGAAACACGTCGGCGTGCTTTCCCGCTGACGTGGATGGGTGATACGGTGGGGGTCCAAGACCCTGGCGGGATGGCACTTTAATTCTCTGCTGATGTATTGCAATTAGCTCCTCACCGACCTATGGCAGGAAACGCCTTCGGTGGGCTGAGCGGAAAATCACAACCTGCCTTTCTCGCCATCGTGAAGCGGGTCCCACCATATTATCCACACACGCCCACCACCAACGGGCTCGGAAAATTCTGCCCAATATTTATGTAATTGGCTCCCCAGAGCCACTGAGGGAGGAAGATGGGTATTCGCATTGCTCAATTATTGAGGTATTTTACTTGACATGTTCTCAGTCCCATCTATACAGTTTGATGTGCTGTCAGTGCTGTGTCTACAGGGATAATAATACAACTGTCTAAGTTAACACTGATACCAGCCTTTAAGCGTCCAGCTGCAATGCAAGCTATTCATAATTTGAGGAGTCAAGTCTTGCCTTGACAATACAATGAATAAGTGTGAGGTGATACGCTTTGGAAGGAGTAACTTGACTAGGACGTTCTGAGGAACAAAGGGACCTTGGAGTGTGTGTCCATAGATCTCTGAAGGCGGAGGGGCATGTTAGTGGGGTGGTGAAAAAGGCATGTGGGACACTTGCCTTTATCAATTGAGGCATAGATTACAAAAGTAGGGAGGTCATGTTGGAGTTGTATAGAACCTTGGTGAGGCCACAGCTGGAGTACTGTGTGCAGTTCTGGTCGCCACATTATAGGAAGGATGTGATTGCACTGGAGGGGGTACAGAGGAGATTCACCAGGATGTTGCCAGGGATGAAACATTTAAGTTATGAAGAGAGGTTGGATAGACTTGGGTTGTTTTCGTTGGAGCAGAGAAGACTGAGGGGCGACCTGATCGAGGTGTACAAGATTATGAGGGTCATGGACAGGGTGGGTAGGGAGCAGCTGTCCCCATTAGTTGAAGGGTCAGTCACAAGGGGACATAAGTTCAAGGTGAGGGGCAGGAGGTTTAGGGAGGATGTGAGGAAAAACTTTTTTACCCAGAGGGTGGTGACGGTCTGGAATGCACTGCCTGGAAGGGTGGTGGAGGCGGGTTGCCTCACATCCTTTAAAAAGTACCTGGATGAGCACTTGGCACGTCATAATATTCAAGGCTACGGGCCAAGTGCTGGTAAATGGGGTTAGGTAGGTAGGTCAGGTGTTTCTCACATGTCAGTGCAGACTCGATGGGCCGAAGGGCCTCTTCTGCTCAGTGAGATTCTGTGATTAATGAAAAAGTTTAACTAAATTTGAGTCACTGGGCGGAATGTTCCAGTGTCTCCCACCTCAACGCCCCCCCCAACCCCGAAGGCCAGTTTAATGAGGAGAGGCAGGGGTCGGGGGGAAACAATGCAACAGGAATTCAAAAATCTGTTTCCCTCCAGCGTAAAATGCTGGCGGGAAGGTAAGCTCCCGCCCATCACGGCGGGATGGCATTCCCACCAGAGGCCGGCACAATCCCGTTCCGCATCCCGTTAATGGGATGCAGGTGAAGGACCGACCAGAACTGTCCCCCGCTAGCCCCATCTGATTGTCTGTGCCCCCGGCAGGGTATCACGCCAGTCCGGGACACATTTGGACCAACGTGGGGCATGTACACGTTGGACATACCCGCAAGAAGGCCTGGGGCAGCTTGCGGAGTTCATAATGGAAGCCGGAGGACTCCAGCGACCGGACCCTGGAACACCACATGCAGCAGCGGGTGAGTGGAGCATCTACCAGGTGGACCTCCTAAATTCAGGACCTCGCAGGAGGCATATCTTCAACTTCAACAGTGGGCAAGTTGATGTCCGGACGCGTCTTAAATATGGCACCCAGATATGATGGCGGGACGCACACCAACCAGCCCTCCCTGCCACGAAAAATGTCAGGAAGCCCCCGGCTGCGTCATTATTTAGGCCAGAATTGCGGATGCAGTGTGAACTCCCACTAGCCTCCATTCCCGCCCCTGCCATAGAACCATAGAAAAGTTACACCACAGAAGGAAGCCATTCGGCCCATCTTGTCCATGCCAGCCCGAGGACACCCAGGTGCCCTTTCTAATCCCACCTCCCTGCACCCAGCCCATAGCCCTGCAGCTTACAGCGCTTAAGGTGCAGATCCAGGTACTTTTTAAAAGAGTTTAGAGTTTCTGCCTCTACCACCAACTTGGGCAGTGAATTCCAGACACCCACTACCCTCAGCGTAAAAGAATTCTTCCTCATGTCCCCGCTACACCTTCTGCCATTTATCTTGAATCTATGTCCCCTGGTTCTAGAATTCTCTATCAAGGGAAACAATTTTATCCTGTCCACTCTATCTATTGTAATTTTGTACACCTCAATCAAGTCACCTCTCAGCCTTCTTCCTTCTAAGGAAAATAACCCCAACCCATCCAATCTCTCCTCGTAGCTACACTTTTCTAACCCTGGCAACATTCTTGTAAACCTCCTCTGCACTCTCTCCAGAGCTATTATGTCCTTCCTGTAATGTGGTGACCAGAACTGCACACAATACTCCAGTTGTGGCCTCACCAGTGTTTTATACAATTTCAACATTATATCCTTACTTTTATATTCTATACCTCTGCCAATGAAGGAGAGCATTCCATATGCCTTCTTTACAACCTTGTCTACTTGAACTGCTGCCTTCAGGGACCTGAGTACTTGTACACCAACATCTTTCACTTCATCTACCCCTCTTAGTATATTCCTATTTATTTTGTAATCCCTGTAACTGTTTGACTTCTCTAAATGTATGACCTCACACTTCTCTATGTTAAAATCCATCTGCTACTTTACTGCTCACTCCACCAACCCATCTATATCGTTTTGCAGATTATGGCTATCCTCTACACCATCCACTACTCGACCAATCTTTGTGACATCTGCAAATTTCCCAATCTTGCCCCCCAGGTTCACGTCCAAATTGTTAATATATAACAGAAACAGCAAGGGTCCCAACACCAAGCCCTGCGGAACACCACTTGAGACAACTTTCCATTCATAAAGGCATCCATTGACCATTGCCTTTTGTTTCCTGTTACAAAGCCAACCTTTTATCCAGTTCGCCGCATTACCCTGAATCCCATGGGCTTTTACTTTCCTGACCAATCTGCCATGTGGGACCTTGTCATATGCCTTGCTAAAATCCATGTACACAACATCCACTGCACTACCTTCATCAATCCTTCTTGTCACTTCCTCAAAGAATTCAATCAAATTTGTGAAGCAAGACCTTCCTTTAACAAATCCATGCTGACCATCCCTGACTAGTCCATGCCTTTCCACATGACAGTTAATCCCATCTCTCAGGATTGATTCTACTAATTTGCTCACCACCAATGTAAGACTAACTGGCCTATAATCGTTTCGCATTTCCTTTGATCCCTTTTTAAACAATGGAACTACATTTGCATTTCTCCAGTCCTCTGGTACCTCCCCTGTATCGAGTGAAGATTGGAAAATCATCCTCAGAGCATCTGCTATCTCCTCCCTGACTTCCTTCAGCAGCCTCAGAAACAATCCATCTGGCCCTGGTGACTTGTCAACTTTCAAGGAATTCAACCCTTCGAGTACTTCCTCTGTCTTTATGACTATCCCGTCCAATATCTCGCAGTGTTCCTCCTGGACTACTATATCTACATCCTCCCTTTCCTTTGTAAACACGGAAATAAAATATTCATTCAAAACCCTTCCCACAGCCTCTGCATCTACACACAAGTTTCCATCTTCATCTCTGATAGGACCCACTTTTTCCTGAACTAACCTTTTAGCATTAATGTATTGGTAAAACATCTTTGGGTTATCTTTAACTTTACTTGCTAATCTTTTTTCATGCCCTCTCTTTGATTTCCTTATTTCTTTTTTTACTTCGTCCCTGCACTTCCTGTATTCGTCTAGGCTACCTGCAGTGCTTTGTTCTTTGTGCCTATCGTACTCTTTCTTTTTCTGTTTGATCTTCCTCTGTATTCCTCTAGACAACCAGGGGGATCTAGATTTGGCAGTACCAGTCTTATTTTTGTAGGAGACATGTCTACTTTGTACAATTAGGATCTCGCTTTTTAGTGCTTCCCATTGGTTTTCCACTGTTTTATCCTCCAGCAGTGCTGTCCAGTCCACCTCAGCCAAGTCCCTTCTCATTTCTGCAAAATTTGCCTTCCCCCAATTCAAGACTTTAACTCCTGCCTTATCTTTGTCCTTCTCCATGGTAATGCTAAATCTAACTGAATTGTGATCACTGTCCCCGATCTGGTCGCCAACTATCACTTCACCCACTTGCCCTTCTTCGTTCCCCAAGACTAGGTCTAGAATTGCATCTCCTCTCGTTGGGTTTGTCATTAATTGGTTGCCACAGGACTTCGTCTCAGAATGAATAATTCCACCCATTGTACCCTTTTGTGCACTCCTTCATGAAGAAGGCAATCCATATAAAGTTATTCTTAATTTCCTTTTGAATCTTGATAAAGAAGGTCCATGAAATGGAACATAAGGTGTAGTAGTCTTGTTTTGCCAATCGGTGGTAGTGTAGTACAATTATTGTTCGACTGACTCTGTCTCATCCATTATATCACTATCTCTGAATGCCTCATGTGTTCAGCATTTTAACCTTCCCAGCTACTGGGAGTGCATGAGGACAGTGTTTGTGTGGCATCATACCTAGCACAAAGGAAGGTGGTTGTGGTTGTTGGAGGTCAATCACCTCAGCTGCAGGAAATCACTGCAGAAGTTCCTCAGCCATCTTCAGCTGCTTCATCAATGACATTCCCTCTATCATAAGGTCAGAAGTAGGGATGTTCACTGATGCTTGCACAATGTTCAACACCATTCTTGACCCCTCAGATACTGAAGCAGTCCATGTCCAAATGCAGCAAGGGCTGGACAACAGCCAGGCTTTAATTGACAAGTGGCAAGTAATATTCATGCCACACAAGTGTCAGGCAATGACCATCTCCAACAAGAGAGAATCTAACCATTGCCCCTTGACATTCAATGGCATTACTATCACTGAATCTCCCACTATCAACATCCTGGGGGTTATCATTGACTGAAACTGAACTGGACTAGCCATATAAATACTATGGCTACAAGAGCAGGTCAGAGGCTAGGAACCCTGCGGTGAGTAACTCACCTCCCGACTCCCCAAAGCCTGTGCACCACAAGTCAGGAGTATGATGGAACACCCTTTATTTGCCTGGATGAGTGCAGCTCCCACAACACTCAAGAAGCTCAGCACTATCCAGGGCAAAGCAGCCTGCTTGATTGGCACCACATCCACAAACATTCACTCCCTCCACCACTGAAGCACAGTAGCAGCAGTGTGTACCATCTACCAGATGCACTGCAGGAATTCACCAAGGCTCCATCGACAGCACCTTCCAAACTGATGGCCACTACCATATAGAAGGACAAGGGCAGCAGATAGATGGGAACTCCACCAACTCGAAGTTCCCCTCCAAGTCACTCACCATCCTATCTTGGAAATATATCACCATTCCTTCACTATCACTGGGTCAAAATCCTGGAATTCCCTCCCTAACAGCACTGTGGGTGTACCTACACCACATGGACTGCAACGGTTCAAGGAGGCAGCTCACCACCACCTTCTCAAGGGCAAGTAGGGATGGGCAATAAATGCTGACCCAGCCAGTGAAGACCACATTCCTTGAATGAATTTTTAAAAAGCCACAATAGTAAGGAGTAAGGTATTGATTAAGGATGATGGGGCGCAGGGCCGGGGTTTTTTTTTGGGGGGTTGGGGGGGAAGGGGGGGTGGGGGGGGACCAGTGGTTGTGGGGGGTGGGGGGGGGGTGTTGTGTGAGAGGATGGGGAATACCAATCAGTGCAAAGTGCTATGTATTTGAATACAACCACCTGAAGATGATAAAAGATGTGCAATGCCAGGGTAACACAGGCTCTCTATCACACATTGGGCAGTGCCAGAGTAACATATGCTATCTATAAATTCCTGGGCAGTACCTGAGTACCACAACCTGGGTATTCCTAGGATAACTCCCTGGGCAGTGCTAGGGTAATACAGAGTTTCTGTATTACACATGCTCCACCAAGATCCCTGGGATGGCCAGTGTAGCCGAGACTGTCTCTCATTCTTTGGACAAGGGCCAATGTAACACATGGTCACTGGGCAGCAATCGAGATTTTGAGTTCAGTCAGAGTCATTGAAGCTCTACTAAGTTTCTTTTCACTGTCAAGGCTATCAACTAACTCAGCACTGACAGACAATCAGTTTGGGACTGTGTTTGTCTGTCCCACTCAATTTGACAGATTGCTGTGCATTTCCCAATCGGGCCATTCTGTGGAGCTAGTGACAAGATTCTCAATGAAGGTTGCAGTCACCATCTCCTCACTCACTATAATTAAAGCACAACATTGTGCAACACCGGATTCTTACTAATGCCTCAGTGTGAATTCCCGATAAATAAATGAATAAAAGAATGTGAATAAAAGATTATTCACTGCTTACAGGAATTGAGGACAACCAATCCATGATTTATTTCAAGATGAATTATTTCCTGCTGTGTGAGCTAACTATTCCAGTGCTTTCCCAGCAATACTATGCACTCCACAAGCTTCAGCTCAAGTGAAACCCTGCTGCTCGTATCCTAACCCACACCAAGTCCAACTCGACTACAGTCCTCGCTGGCCAGTACATTGACTCCCATCCGCCAATGCCTAGAATTTAAAATTTCTATTCAATCTTTGCCTGCTTATGCTTATGTAAAGTGCCTGAAGGCATTGGGCCATGTTAGAGTTGCCACATAAAATTATTATTGTGGTGTAATGTAAGGATTGTATTTCTAATCTTAAATGCTAATGGCCCAGTCACTTGCTGCTCAGCTTCAGAAGTTCAGTGTTTCATGACCTTCAGACCCCAACCTTAAACGAGTGACCCGGAGGGGTGTACTTGTGTTATATTTGACCCAAAACGCTCTACTTCTCTTTTCACAGGTGCTGCCAGACCTGCTGAGTTTTTCCAGAGCTTCCTGTTTTTATTTCAGATTTCCAGCATCCACAATATTTTGCTTTTATTATGGTGACTTACCTGGGCTTTTAATGACCCCAAGCCAAATACATCATGGTGAAGCCATTTACATTGAAACATACCTGTTGCATCAATGTGCCCATTGCCCCAGTGTGTCTAGATCTATTTATAGTCTATTTATTTAGACTAATGTCCTAGTTCTCACAGATATTTTTGTGTCAAGCGTAAACCTCAGAATGATGTGAGAATGTGGGACTCTGCCATACAGAGCAGCTGAGATGAACTGCCTATATGTTTCCCCTGGCTGGAGAGTTTAGAATGAGGGGTTATAGCCTCAAGGTAATGGATCAGCTCTTTGAGATGAGGAGAAATTTCCTCACTCAGAGGATTGTGAATTTTTGGAATCCTTTACCTCAGGGAAGGCTGCAGACACTCAGTTGGGTAGACTCAAGACTGAGATTGATAGATTTTTGAACACTTTAAGGGAATCAAGGGGATGGGAATTGGGCAGGAAAGTGAGGTTGAGGTGGAAGGTCAACTAGTGCCTAACTGAATGATGGAGCAAGTTCGAGGGGTCATACAGCCTACCCCTGCTCTTCTGCCTTATGTTCTTACGTAGAGGTATGTAAGGGGAAGCCAGATATGTACACGAGGGAGAAAGGGTTAGAAGGATATGTTGACAAGGTGAGATGAAGTAAAATGGGAGGAGGCTTGTGTGGAGTGTAAACACAGACTTGCTGGGGCGAATGGCTTGTTTCTGTGCCATAAAAAGTAAAAATTGTATGTGAACTTGCAAATTCTTCTCTTTATCCAAATTATTGATGGGGAGCTCGAGAAGCAATGAACGTGCTGCAGATTCTTGTGGGATCCCAGCAAGTGAGCTGCCCCACAAAGAGCTGCTACCGTCAATTGCTCCCCTCTGCAAACTTCAATGGTATAGTGGTGATGCCACTGGGTAAGTAATCCAGTGACCCAGCTAATGCTCTGGGGGCATGGGTTCAAATCCCACCATAGCAGCTAATTGAAATGCCATCTATTTAAAAAAAATCATCTGGAATTGAAAGCTAGTCTCAGTAATAGTAACCATGAAACTATTTGATTGTTGTGAAAACCCATGTGGTTTGCTAATGCTCTTTGGGGAAGGAAATCTGCCATCCTTACCTGGTCTGGCCAATACGTGACTCCAGACCCACAGCAATGGGAAAGTGTGAATGCTGGAAATCTGAAATAAAAACCAGAAAATGCTGGCAAAACTCAGCAGGTCTGGCAGCCTCTGCGGGGAGAGAAACAGAGTTGATTGGCAGAACTTTTATCGTGGTGGACGGGCCTAGGAGTGGCTGCAAAACTGACCTCCGCCCACTGTCGGGCCCCGGCCACCAACTGAGCGACCAGCCGGCATGAAACGTGGGCTGGTGACCTCAGCGTGCCTGGGTGGGGCCAGGGACAGTGTGAGCGCTGGAGCATGTGCATGAGCGTGGGGGTGCGCTTCAGGGAGCTGAAGATTTTCAACATTCATAATAAAGATTTCAAAAATAAGGAAAGGATGTCCCCTCTGTCACATGAGCCGGGACATGTTAAAAATGGAGTTTTAAAACCTTTCATTGTCTTTTTTTTTAATCAGCGGATGAGGTTTCGCAAAAAATGCAAAGGCCGCCTGGCCTATTGGCCAGGCTGGACGGGCAGGGAAAAGTTTGCTTTAATTAATTGGTTTACGGACTTAACAGCCCTCTTAATTGTCAGCGGACGCGCTGCCAACTCCCACGCGTGCCCACTGACCAAAGTATTGCGCATGTCGGGAAGCTCGCCTGACGTTATCACGTGCTATCACATTCTGGGCGCGCGCCTGCCCACTGAGCTGGAAATCCCTGCGCAACGTTTCAAGTCAATGACCTTCCATCAGAACTGGGGATAGTTAGAAATGGAATAGATTTTGAGTAAGTGAAGCAAGGGTCGCGGGGGGTGGGGTGGGTGGAAACATAAGGGATCAAATAACAAGAGGGCTGATGGTGCAAGACCAGAGTGGGTGGTAATGGGACAAGTAAAGAAACAAAAGACGTGTCTAGAGAAGGTGCGAATGACAGGATAGCTCCCGTCTGAACACAAAGCAAAGGAAATAAGAGAGAATAGAAAGAAAAAAAACAAATCAGCAAAGAAGCATTAAACAAAATGAGTGCAGAGGTTATGATCTAAAATTGTTGAGCTGAATATTGAGCCCAGGTTGCTGAAGGTTGCAGAGCCAAAAGCTGAGGTGCTGTTCCCCGAGCTTGCACTGGGCTTCATTGGAACAGTGGAGCAGGTCAAGGACAGAAAGATCAGAGTGGGAGCAAGGTGGCGAATTTAAACTGCAAACGCAAGGTCATGCTTGTGAACTGAATGGAGGTGGTCCGGACAGCAGTCACCAGCCTGCTATTGGGCTCCCCAAAGTAGAAGAGGGCATATTGTGAGCAGCAAAGCCCTTCCACTACCAAAGAGCATGCTGACACTCCCTAATAACCACAACCCTTTCCGCATAACCATACATAGAGTTTCTGATAATACCAACTGAGGGAGTGCTCTGAAGAGGAATCACACGGACTCGAATCGCTAACTCTGCTTCTCCCTCCACAGATGCTGTCAGACACATCTTTTGTTTCCAGCATTTTCTGTTTTTATTTCAGGTTTCCAGCGTCCACAGTATTTTGCTTTTATATTAAGATGGCTGATAAGGTTGCAAGTCCTCCCACCTCCCACTATTCTCCAAAGGCAGAGTGTGAAGATAAGGAAACAATACTTTACTGGAAATAAAAAAGTAAACTGCAAGTTTAAGGTAGGTTGACAGAGTTCAGGAGCTGCAAGAACATTGCATGTTTCAGCCAAGGCAGGGTGGGCAACACTCACTGCATCAAAAGATTAACAGATGTACAACAAACCAAGCTGACACTTCAGTGAAGTACTGAGGGAGTGCTGCACTGTTGAAGATGCCGTCTTTCCAATGAGGTTTATCAAGGCCCCACCTGCCCTCCCAGGTGAATGTAAAACATCCCATGGCACTATCCCAACTAAGAGCAGGGGAGTTATCTTTAGTTTTCTGATCAGTATTTATCCCTCAAATAACAAATTATCTGTTCATTATCACATTGTTGTTCATTGGCTGCTGTGTTTCCTAGGTTACATCCTGCAAAAGTAACTACACCTCAAAATTACTGCTTTAACCATGAGGTGCTTGGAGACATGGAGTGACCGTGAAAGGTGCTATATAAATGCTAGTTTTTTTTTTACCTCCGCCTCTGAACTTGGTAAAGGGAAAGAACTTGCATTTGGATTTGTAACTGCTGTTGTAATGTATGAAACGCCGCAGTCAATTTGTGCACAGCAAGCTCCCACAAACAGCAATATGGTAATGAACTGAGATAAAAGCAAAATGCTGCAGATGCTGGAAATCTGAAACAAACACAGAAAATGCTGGGAAATCTCAGCAGGCCTGACAGCATCTGTGGGGTCAGAAACAGAGTTGACGTTTCGAGTTCGTATGACTCTTCTTCAAGGACCATACTGACTCAAAAAGTCAACTCTGTTTCTGTCTCCATAGATGCTGTCAGGCCTGCTGAGTTTTTCCAGCATTTTCTGTGTTTGATAATGAACTGATGTTGTTTGAAGGATAGCTATCGCCCGAGGGAGGATTACCCTGCTCCTCTTCAAACCGGTGGCCATTGGATCCTTATGTTCAGCTGCACCTCAGTTCAACAACTCCTCTGATCGATGGTACCTGCCTCAGCACTGCACCCGGGGTGCCTGGCTCAATTTTGTTCTCAGGAGTGCGACTTAAACCCATGATATTCGAACAGAGGGTCTTCTTACTGAGCCACAGCTGACAGGGGCACTGACAGGAGCAGCACTCGATCCTAACACAGGGTATTCACAATGTGACAGCCTGTTGTAACACCACCTTTGACAAATAGCTGAAACAAAATAAAGAGAAAAGGTTGACTCTAATAAGGGCAGTCACAATAAAATCCCTCATCAACCTGTGTTTCTGACTCTGAAGATTGCCATGTGTGCTCTTTTTGTTTCCTCCCCCTTCGAAACCTCTTGATCTCTTCAGTGCTGTTCTTTCAGCCTCCGTTGCCTCATCGCAAGGGAGTCAGTGACCTTTCACATTTCCCACAGCTGGCTTCGCTTCCTCTCGTCCTCCAGTGAAACTTTCACACGAACCGAGTTTCTGTTCCCAGAAGAACAGAGCAATATCCTGGGAGAATTCTGCTGCATCTTGCCCTTTCCCCTGAGCAGTGAGCCCGCGTTGCATACCGAGAACAAGCAGTTTCCCTTTTAGCGGGAGCACAGCAAGAATGACACAGAACCACGGAGAACAAAGGATAACAGGGAACAGGGGGAATTTTGGGTGAGGGAGAGAAGTGAAAACGTGAATTTCTACCCTGCCCTCACATTGTTAGCATTGAAAATTTTTAAATTAGCATCAAATTAACAGCAACTTGAATTTATGTTGGGCTTGTAGTAAAACACTTCAAGACAGTCAACAAGAACGTTATCCATAAATATTTTAACGCCAAGTCACACTAAGAGCTCTCATGAAATGTGACCAAAAGCATAATCATACAGATAGTTTGTGGAGCAACTTAAAGGAGGAGAGGGAGGTAGAGACACTGGGAGGTTAGGGTAGGAACTTCAGTGCTTAGGGCATAGGCAGAGGAAAGTAAGTCCACTATTGGTGGAGCCATTAAAGTCAGGTGTTCATTAATGCCAGGATTGGAGGACTGCAGAGATCTGGAAGGGTTGTGGGGCTGAAGAATGATACGCCACAGAAGGAGGCTATTTGGTCCATCATGCCTGTGGCAACTCTTCTGAATGAGCCGTCCGATAAGTTCTACTCCGCTGACCATTCTCTGGAATTTCTCCCTTTCAAGTACATATCCAGTTCCCTTCAGTACTTTATCATCCAATCTGCTTCCACTATCCTTTCAGGCAGTGCGATGAACTATGTAAAGGATTGGGGTTCCATCTCTGTGGTTATTGGTAACTGGTATGTTGTGGGGAACGTTGCTGATTGCTATACATAGTGATACGATCAATGTGTTTATGATGATTTTCTCTAGACCTACATGTAAGGCGGTTTGTGGCACAGAGGGTAGTGTCCCTGCCTCTGAGCTAAAGGCTCTGGGTTCAAGTCCCACCCCAGGACCTGATGGCCAAAGAAGGCATGTTCATAATGCAGTCAAACTGATTGAGCATCAACCTGCAAATCCTTCCAACACACAACAATGGCAGGCAGTAAGAGGTGGAGACGGTGGTAATGTCACTGGACTAGTAATCTAGAGACCTAGAGGGACATGGATTCAAATCCCATGATGGCAGCTGGTGGAATTCAAATTCAATTAACACAAACTGGTATTGTTAGTCTCAGGAAATAGATGACCATGAAACTATCATCAATTGCTATAAAAGTCCCATCTGGAAACCTGGTCTGGCCTTCATGTGACTCCTGGCCTACAGCAATATGGTTGGCTCTTAACTGTCCTCAGAAATGGTTGAGCAAGCCACACAAATGCTGGCCTTTCCAGTAGGGTTGCTAAATGTGATTAAATATATTCCTCGAGGTGTCATCACATGACATGGCCAGCACATCCATCCTTGTGACGGACTGCCTTCCTAAACCAATTTGAAAGCAAGAAGACCCATTACCCAGTTGGATGATGCTTGACTGTCAGCCAAACAGCCTTTTTTTCCCACCTTCAATATTTATATCCCTGTTAAAGAGAAATGTTGAAAGAAAATTTAACAAAAACAATCTTCTTTCATGTCCAGATGATTTTTCTTCTGGGTTGCTGTGTCCTGGAGATTGATCTTCAATTCTTGGAGACTCCAGGCCAATGCTGGAAGGTTGGCAACCGTGCTTGCCAGCAACACCTACATCTCATGAAAGAGTTTTTAAAAAGATTTTAAACCATTGGCTCTTTTGGGTGGATTTAAATGACCCTGTACAATTTCATAACTTGCTGTGGGGAACTCCCAAAACACTGGGTTGCTAGTCCAGTGTAGTAACCCAGGATCTCTCCTTGTGAGGCTGTTGAGGCTCACAGAATGGTTGTCTGATGACTCAACGGTTCCAACAGAGAAGAGCGGGGGGCGGTGGGAAAGCGCAGAACAAACAAAATAGCAGTGGTTAGGTGGTAACAGCTTGTCAACTGTACTGCATGGAGATGCAGAAAGCAGCAACATCAACAGCTCCATGATAGTTACATTCTGTACTTTTACACCCACAGATGGGATGAATCAGCCCCAATTTGCTTAATCGTTTGTAAATTTTCACCAGTTCCAACGAAAATCTTTCAGGCGAAACTTTAAATTCAGTTTCCAGCTGAACCTGAGCTGTCTGTCTCAGGTGGATATAAAAGATCCCATGGGCACTATTTCATAGCGGAGCAAGGGGAGTTAAACCTGATGTCCTGGCCAACACATATCCCTCAGTCAACATCCCTGATAAACCTGGTCATTATCTCATAGCTTTATGTGGGAGCTTGCTGTGCCTTCTTTCCTGAATTGTGACAGTGGCTACACTCTAAGAGTGTTTCATAGGCTGTGAAGGAGAGATTGGGCTAACTAGGCCTGTATTCACTGGAGATTGGAAGAATGGGAGGAGATCTCATTGAAACATCTAAAATTCTGACAGGGACAGACAGACTGGATGCAGGGATGATATTTCCTCTGGCTGGAGGGGGGGTCTAGAACAAGGGGTCACAGTCTCAGGATACGGGGTAGGCCATTTAGGACTGAGATGAGGAGAGGGTGGTTCACTCAGAGGGTGGTGAACCTGTGGAATTCTCTACCACAGAAGGCAGCGGAGGCCAAGTCACTGAATATATTTAAGAAGGAAACAGATAGATATCTGGGCTCTGAAGGCAACAAGGGGTATGGGGAGAGTGTAGGAGTATGGCATTGTGTTAGAGGATCAGCCATGATCATATTGAATAGTGGAGCAAGCTCGAAGGGCCATGTGGTAACCTGAGGTGAAATACACCTTTAAGAAAATGTGAGCAGATTGACCACCTGATTCTATTACCCAATTGCTGGACTATATTGTTTAGCAGTAGTTTTAGAGTAGGTTTTGAGAGGACATTTGTGTTAGTGCTCCATTACTTATGTTAATAAACAGCATGGACTTCATCTTACGATGGTCCCTTCATCTGCATCATCTTGATTACCAACTCACTCATCAGTAGATAGGCGTGCAACCATGTTCACTGAGCAAAGCGACCCGATAGAAGGAACATAACAGGCTGAATGACCTACTCCTGCTCCTATTTTCTGTGTTTCTATGTTTCTAAACCATTTTGGGATGTCCTGAAGTGGGGTGAAAGCCATTCTGAATTATTTAGCATACACCATTTCAGGTATCCTGATGTGATTAACAGGGCATGTGGCGGATTTCCTCCGCATCATGTCCTATGTACACTTAGTGCAGTACTGAGGGAGGGCTGCACTGCTGGAGGCGCCGTCATTTGGATGAGACGTTAAACCGAGGCCCTGTCTGCCCTCTTGGGTCGATGCAAAAGATCCCAAAGCCCCAATTATGTAGAAGAGCAGGGGGAGTCATCCCTGGTGTCCTGGCCAATCGTTACCCCTCAAACAACATTGCAAAGACTGATTATCTAGTTATTCCCAAACTGCTGTCTGTAGGGAGCTTGCTGTAGGCAAACTGGCTGCCGGGTTTCCCACATGATGGCAGTGACTACACTTCAAGGAAAAACAGAAGGTGCTGGAAATACTCAGCAAACCTGGCAGCATCTTTGGGGAGAGAAACAGAGCTGACATTTCGAGTCGAATATGACTCCGCTTCAGAACTACACTTCAAGAGTATTTCATTGGCTGTAAAGGGCTTGGAGGCATCCGGTGGATGTGAAACACACTGCATAAACGCCAGGGCAGAATTTTCCGTTTGACCCGCACGCCGACACGTAAAATGATGCGCAGTGACGTCGGGGGAGTGATATTTCGGTGGGCGGGCGTGGGTGGGTGATCTCTGTTGTGCGCCTGCCCTTAATTAACGGGCCGCTTAAGGCCCTCGAGGCTCCAACTGGCGGGGATTTTGCGGCGCCCGTGTGATCTTCGGCTTGTCGCACGGGCGCAACGGGCAGGCGGGTAGCAGAAATTTGTATAAACCTCATCCACGAGCGAGAGAAGAGGGCTCAGTGGGGTGGCGATTCTACAGATTTAAAAGTTATTGTACAAAAGTTAGGGAAACTTGCCTGTGTGAGGTGGAAAAGTTACAAACACATAGCAGCTGCGTGGACTGGACTCATAACCTGCAGGTCAGCACTTCCCGGTGAGGATTTGCTTTGAGGCCTGTAGGTCTGCATGAAGCCTCCCTGAGGCTGGGAATGGGAGCTGAACTCTCCACTGGAGGCACCTCCCCTGAGGGGGAAGGGAGAGCTAGAAGGGGGAGGAGGCCAGGATTGCACATTCAGCCTCCAAGGGGTGGAGAGATGCAGGCACAAGGGGTGCAGGGCCAAGAGGTTGTCCAAGGCGGAAGGGGCTGCAGAAGACACCAATATCCTGCTGCCAGGGTTTACAGGCGGCAAAGCAGCTACCTCAATATGTCTGAGGTGCAATGCCGAAGGAGGCTCCGTCTGTCAAGGGAGGCAGTCAACTATACCTGTCAGATGATAGGGCCTGAGATCTCCACGAACTGTGTGGGTGGACACCCCATGCCAGTGGCTCTAAAGGTCACAGCTGCCCTCAACTTCTATGCCTCTGGCTCCTTCCAGGGGTCAGTGGGTGACCTTTGCAGAATCTCCCAATCAGCTGTCCACACTTGTGTCAAGCAGGTTACAGACGCTCTGCTCAGCTGTGCATTGACCTTCATGCACTGCCGTTGGGACCAGGCAAGCCAGACACAGCGAGCCAGAGGCTTTGCAGCCATTGCTGGCTTCCCCCGTGTCCAGGGTGCTATAGACTGTACACATGTGGCCATCAAGGCGCCAGCAGGTGAGCCCGGTGCCTTCATCAACAGGAAGGGCTTCCACTCCATGAACGTGCAGATAGTGTGTGATCACAGGATGCAGATTCTACAAGTCTGTGCAAGGTACCCAGGCAGCACCCACGATGCCTACATCCTCAGACACTCCCAGGTGCCGGGGCTCTTCAGTGCTCCAGCCCGGCTGGATGGATGGCTGCTGGGTGACAAGGGCTATCCCCTCAGAAGGTGGCTCATGACACCTCTCCACCATCCAAGAACAGAAGCTGAGCAGCGGTACAATAGGAGCTATACCTCCACAAGGGCTGTGGTTGAGAGAACCATCAGTCTTCTCAAGATGCGCTTCCAATGCCTGGACCATTTCAGGGGGCGCACTCCAGTACCCCCAGATCGTGTGTCGGTGATAGTGGTTGCATGCTGCACTCTCCACAATCTTGCACTGCAAAAGGGGGACACTGTAGATGAAAAAGATGTAGACGGAGTGGCTGCGGCTGCACACGATGCGTCCAGCAGTGAGTCCGAGGATGAGCACACACAGGGAGATGCAGATAGGGCAGACACTGACATAGGCATACTCCAGGGAGGCAGGGACACCCAGGATGTTCTAATACAAGGGACCTCAGCTAATGCAGCACATATAGACCTCCAACACAAGCCTGGCCTGCAGCCTCCATACTGGAGACCTTAGTGCAAAATCTGTCAGGATAGGAGCATTGACAATGGGCCCAGTCAATAAATGTCAATGACAGACAAATAACTCATAACA
This sequence comes from Carcharodon carcharias, assembly GCF_017639515.1. NCBI lineage: Eukaryota > Metazoa > Chordata > Chondrichthyes > Lamniformes > Lamnidae > Carcharodon > Carcharodon carcharias. The sequence continues at coordinate 13,891,501 of NC_054480.1, forward strand.
TCTCAGGAATCCATCCACCTGCCCAAGAAAAGAGGCACCCCCAGCCATGTTAGATGATCTTAATTTCATGCTTTCACAAAAATCTCTTTAACATAACACAAATGAAATGGTGTCACACTGCAGACACAATCAGAAGGAACTCAAAGGGGGGTCAACAAAAAATCACCAGTGACGAATCCGGGGTGTACCTAAGGTGCCTTAATTTTACATTTGTGGGTACTAAGTATTTGTAGTGCCCCCTCGCTGGCACTGACATCTGAGCCAGCCTGCTCACTGTGCAGTCCTGTTGGCGTCTATGACCTTGGCGGGTGTCCTCTGGCCCGTGGACCCTGTGCTGGCCCCACCTGGGAGGGAGCTGCCAACTCCGCAGCTGGCATCTCCCCAGCCATCGCAGCCTCATTGGGTGCCGCGCTCACTGGCAGAAGGGCAGAGGAGCTGTCGGCCTCATCCGGAGTGCCCTGAGAGGTGCCAGCAGAGACAACAGGCAGCTGCTCTACCGAGGTGAGGTCCACTCGGCCTTCCCTGCTCACCATAGATGGATGGGCACTGAGGTGGGATACTTCGTGCCCAAACCACCGCCTCCACAGGCACTGACCACTGGAGGTCAATGCCACTGTGAGGGATTGCAGGTCCAAGCGCAACCCCGGGAATCCTTGATCCTGTCCCTGGAGCTGCCTCTCCATGAGAGTCGCCACTCTCTCCATGGAGGAGGCTTTGCGCTCATCCATGAGGCTCAACACATTGGCAACACTCCATGTAGACTCCTCAATCACTGACACCAAGTCAAACACAGCCTCCTGTATCTCCACCAGATGGTCCCTCACACCCGGCTGCATCTCATGAGTTGGCTGCATCGCGGACGGCTCCAGAGGCTCATCATCAGCCTCGGGCTGAGCATGTGCCTGGGCCCCTGCAGTCCTCTGACTGCTGGCGCCATGGGAACTCTCTGTCTCCGCCAGTTCTTCCAGCGACTGCGAAGTGCCCTCACCGCTCTGCCCTGGGACACAAGCTGAAGATCTGATGCCCACCGAGGTGGCAGTATCTGCGCTGGTGCCCGCCTGGCAGAGATGGTGTGACGCTGGTGATGTCGGAACTTCATGGCCCTCAGGTATCAGAGGGGGCCCTGCTGCTCTAGGCCCTGGCCTTGCACCGCTGATGCTGAAAGGAAGAGTAAGGACATTCGATCAGTTTGCGTGCGGGCAACGTCAATGTCTGTCCCCCGGATCACCATGCGCTCATCATTCCACACGCAATGGGCAAGCCATGATGGTTAAGTCGCTCAACAAACAATCAGCACTGTCATGACTGTTGGGAGACCACTGGTGACATGAGTGCTGTCCACACATTCCTGCCCATGGAACCCCCAACCTCTCCGGCTCCGACGGACCTGGGTGCATGGCGCCTCTCCAAGTCGAGGGCCTCCTGCTTGAAGCGGCTAAGCAGCACTATCTGGGCTGACCCACCACCACCAGTCCTCACCCACTCGGCGGTGTTGTGAGAATTCTTCTCCAACGAAATGAGAAAAGAGCATTGATAAGCGATACTTGTACCGTGAATCTCCTCGTGGCCGGCCCACCCCAAGCCCAGTTGGCCGTAGCAGGGGTCCAGTGTACCCTTACCCCGCTGCTGCCGAAAACTCACACAAATAGGCCAGGTGTGTCCTTCCCCCACCCCCCTCCCCACCTTGGCCACATGCTGCCTTCATCACGTTTGGGGACACACTGTTTAACCTGCGGTAGCAAGGAGGCACAATGAGGTGGAGTGCAGAGGGCAGCAGGTCGATCTGTGCCACGCCACCTTGAGGACTCCCTCCAGCCAATGTCATCACCCTGACTTCCACATATCCTGGAGTGGCCTGGGTGCAGATCCCCCAGGCTGCCCCCACCACAGTCATGTGGGTCTCAGTCCACCACATGCTGCGGGGTGCAGAACCAATCTCATCACCGCCCTCTCAGGCTGACCAATAGGGAGTATCCGCTGGCCCACCCAGCTAAGGACACAGGCCGTCAATGTGTCATTACACTCAGGGCAGTCAGACACAGGTGAGGCTCTAGCAGGGGGGGAGAAGGGTACATGGTGGGTGAAGTGAACGATGCCAACGTGCTGCTCACCCTCCCCGTGCACAGCGGGTCGTTGAAGCGCTTGCGGTACTGGATCCACATGCGCCGCACCCACGTCGTGGGAGCTCACGACCTCCGCTACCTCCTCCCGGGCACGTTTGGTCAAGTGGGGAGGCCTCGCCCCTCCCGTCCTGGGGAACGAGCACATCCTGCCCGTGCTGCCAACCACCACCCCCCCACCCCCTCGAGGAGGGCAGCAAGGCCCTCGCCCAAGAACCGGGGCGCACGTTGACCACCCGCCCGACCCTCCTGCACGGGCCGGCCTGGATGTGCCTCGGCCCCCGACCTCTGGCCGCGTCCAGCAGCCTTCGGAGGGGCTGCCAGCTTGGCCTACAAACCGGCCGCCGGGTCGCCACTGGACCCGGGGGCGATTGCCAATCGGCCACCGCCCGCCCACTCCCGCTGTCCCCGGTGGGGGGGGTGGGGAGTGGGAGAGCCAAGAAACACGCTGGGTGGGCTTCAATTGACCCGGCCCACGTAAAGTGGCGGCACAGACCCCGATCACCATCCACACCCACCCGCACTCACTCCCCCTCCCCCCACTGCCCCCCCCACCTCCCCCCCACGCCCCCACCACCCCCCGACCCACCTCTCCCCCACTCCCCCTCCCCCCACCCCCCCACCTCCCCCCCCGCTCCCCAACCCACCTCCCCCTCCCCCCACCTCCCCCCCACTCCCCCCACCTCCCCCCCACTCCCCAGCCCCACCCCCCAACCTCCCCCCACCTCCCCCCACGCCAGATGGAAAATTCTGTCCCGAGTCTTTCTTTTCACTTCTGGGGGGTGGGGGGTCACACAGGGATAAAATGTGGAGGAGGCTCCTTGTGCCCAACTTTAGCCTATAGACACTTTCATTTACATACCTGTTCATGGCCGGAGAGAGCGGCCGGTAACTAACTCCCTTCAGCAGCATCAGGCTGAAACAAAACACTTTGATTCAAATGATATTCAAAAGATATGCAACTGGGGGCAGGTAGGCTGATGCACACCGTGGCCACCAGTTGCAGATCAAATGGATGAGAGCGTCCCGAGAAACCTGGGAGTTCTGGCGCTAAATAAATTAAAGGTTTTGTGACCACGGATGAGAAAGGAATTGTGTGTGAAAATGCAGCTGCAATTGTTCCATAAGACATGACCTTAACCTGGTTAACTGAATTTTTGCAATGCACTTAATTGTGTAACATCTTATAACGATAAGAAGCCGTATCCGATTGCAAAATAAAAAAAATAATGCAAGACCTTGATTACTCAGAGTAATTTCAAGGATTGGAAACCCATTAATTAGCCTCTTGAGTAACGATTTTTCTGTTGTAATCTATTACGGAGAACTGATATTAACTCACGATGCTATTTCTTTGAACGCCGGCCCCTGAAGTGGGACATTTCGCAACACTCTGCCCTGAAGGTGTGATTAGCCAGAGGATAAGCTGCGCATCAGGAATAATCTTCTTGTGGTGGAGTATCTGTTCCCCAATCTGCGAGCAGGCAGATTGATCCTGTCAGTCTCTTTCTGCAGACCTGTGCAAGATGCACTGGTAAAACTTGCAGCTGTGCTTTCAGGGGCCTATATTAAGCACTCAATCCCCTTCCTAAAGTTCCTCTAACTTCCTTGCCATCTCTATTGCACTCCCTAAAACCCACCTCTTTGACCGAGCTTTTTCTCATCTATCTTAATATCTCCTTGTATGGCTTGGTGTCAAGTTGATTTCTGTGACATGTTCTTAAAAAGCACCTTTGGATGTTTCATTGTGTTAAGTACGCTGTATGAATGCAAATGGTTATTGCTACCAATGTTCTCTTTAATTTCCCTCACTGTGCACAGTCCATTTGTTGCACTGTGCAGTCCCTTTAAGATTGCCACTTGGCCCCAAGTGTACACATCTTAAAGGGACCACTCTTAGTGCATGGCTGTTTGTCTCCTGTGCACATGTTGGTCGCTATATATACAAGACCGTGGGCCAGGACTTCCGAGTTGTGGAATTCACTGTCAGATTGCCTCTCTACTCCTTTTCACTTGCCTTAGTCGGGCGCTGCACATTTCTCGCCTGACCTGCTGATTCAGGCCTCCTCAGGAATGTGCAGCGTACTGGCTCCTGGGACTCTTCAGAGCAGGGCAGTAGCACGGGGCAAGTTGAAGCCATGCACCCATTTTATGGCACCAGCTGCCGTAAGGCAGGTGAATTTCCAGGTCCCGGCCAGTTTGAGAAACCAGGGAGAAGGTGAGTGTGCAAGGTAGTTGGGTAGGCCGGGAGGTGGGGGTTAGGATGGCATCAGATGGGGGTGGTCGAGTGGTCAGCCGGGGAGGGCGGGTGTAGTCAGGAGGGCGGGAGTGTAGTCGGGGGAGCAGACAGTCGTCGGGGGTGTGGGAGGTTGGTCGAGGGGTGGGGAAGGCAGTTGGAGGGTAGTCGGCAGGGTGGGAGGGGAGTGAGGGGTGCAATGTGGTCGGGGGGAGGGGTGGTCCAGTGGGGGGGCTGGGTCAGTTACCCAGGAGTTAGAACTGGTTTTAATCCATCTAACTTTTCTTGGGTATCTGTTCTGCTGAGAGAGTTGGAATGGCCCAAAATCTCCTATTTAAATCGGAGTATCGGATTGTTCCCAGTTCTGGGTAATTTCCCATTAGAAACTTGAGCTTTCTGGGTAATTCCTGTGCAGTCCTCCTCCCCCCCGCCACCTCCGGTCCGGAAACAAAGCCGATGGCGGAGCCGACGCACTCCTCGCCGACCCGGCCCACAGCTGTAACGCGCTGCAGGGCAGCTAAGTGAGGGCCACAAGTGGGGCTTCTGCCCCTCGCTAGGGAGAAAGCCTCACCCCCCCCGGAAGCTGACGGCCAATCGGATTGGCCAGCAGCCGCATCCCATCAGCCCCGGCGGTGCCAAGAGCGCATCGGTGGCAGCCTCTGGGACTGCAGGAGGAGAAGAAAGAAGGCCCATTGGAACCAATGCCACCCACCACCCCCCCCTCCCCCCCGCCCCCAGGGCAAGTGAGTCTGGGATCTTGGTGCAGGGAGGGTTGGGGTAGGTCAGGGAGGGGGCCAGCGTGGGGGGAGGGAGATGGTTTTAAGCCCGCAGGCGTGCAGGAAGGAAGGGGGAATTCAATCTTAGTGGGTGGCCACCCAGCGATCGACAAAGGACAGCCCCCGAAGAGCAAACCTTACTCCCCCCACCCCCGCAACTTCCTTCCCGCCCTTTGATAAACCTTCCTTAAAAATTGGCTGCTTGCTCCTGCCCAGCTGCCCACGCCAGATGTTTTACAGCACGGGCAGCGTATTATCAACGTCAATTGGCTTGATAACCAGCCTAACTGACCCTTGATTATCTATATGAATGTGGTGAGCAGGCTGCCCATTTTGGCGCCCGCCCAGCCCCATATTACGAGTTTGAGCTCAGGGGTGGGCAGGAAGGCGGTGATGGGCCCGTTTTACATGCCCGCGTCCAAAACACAACCCAGCGGGTCAAGTGGAATACAGCCCCTTGTGTGGGGACTTCCGGAGGGGGCAGGTGGGTGTTCCCCAGTGCATCGTCTATTATGCCTCCTGGGTACAACGCCTCAGAAATCGCAAGTTCGGACCAACGTCACTAATCTTGTGCAGTTGAGTTGGTTGACCCACCTCACTATTAAATGACGAATAAGTGACCCAGTTTGACTGCATTAGGGGCCAGGATTTTTAACCTCGCCGGGTGGACATGGTGGACAGGGCAGGCCCAGCTGGGCAGGACTGGGTGCGGCTGCAAAGCTGACCACCACCCGCGATCGGGCCCCAACCGCAATTTCACGATGAAACGCTCAGCGCTGCCGGGGTGGGTGGGGTGGGACCGCGGAAGTCAGCGCGAGCGCGTGGGTGCACCCAGCGAAAGCTCCCTGAAGGCACAGAGCTGCCTCAGGGAGCTGAACATCTCTAACGCTAAAAATAAAAGATTTTAAAATTAAGGCAAACAGGTCCCCTCGTGCGACTCACATGTGCAAGGGCACGTTAGAAATGAAATTTAAAATTTTTTATTTCACTTTCCATTAACATCGGCAACCGCGTCCCGCCCGTGAATGAGGTTTCCTCAAAAATCCAAAGGCCGCTCGGCCCTTTCGCAGGGAACATTTCAGTTTAATTTGTTTATTGATGGGCTTAATTTGTTTATTAACGGTCGGCGGGTGCCCTGCTGACTCGCACACGTGGGTCTCCGACCGAAATATCAGGCGGGTGCGCGGTGACCTTGAGAATGCTCGCCCGACACCATCGAGCGCTATTTCACGCACGTAGGTTTCCAGGCACCTGCCCGCAATCCGAACTGAAAATCAAGCCCAATGACCCAGCTGAAAAAGCGGCCGATTGGTGTTGGTGCATGTGCTGGGCTCTTTGACAGGGCCTATCCAGTTAGGCTTACACCCTGCTCTTTCCCCACCACCCTACAGATATCTCTCCGCAATTATTCAAGTGCTTATCTAATCCTCTTTTGAAAACTGAATCGGCTTTGGGGCTGTGAATTCCAAATCGTACAACAACTCAAAAACAGAATTACCTGGAAAAGCTCAGCAGGTCTGGCAGCATCGGCGGAGAAGAAAAGAGTTGACGTTTCGAGTCCTCATGACCCGAAGGGTCCCTACAACCACACCCCCCCAACTTCTCTTCCCCCCCCCCCACCTTAAACCAGCATATATTTCACCCCTCTTCTAACATTCACTCAGTTCTGTTGAAGGGTCATGAGGCCTCGAAACGTCAACTCTTTTCTCCGCCGCTGCTGCCAGACCTGCTGAGTTTTTCCAGGTAATTCTGTTTTTGTTTTGGATTTCCAGCATCCACAGTTTTTTGTTTTTATCGTATAACAACTCGCTGTGCAAAACAAAAAATCTCCTCATTCCCCACCACCGGCACCCTCCCCTCCCCCCTCCACCCCACCCCACCCCACACACCACCCCCCCCACCCCTCTGTTTTTTTTTGCTAATTACCAAAAATCTGTGTCCTCTGGTTACTGACCCTCCTGTGGAATGGAAACAGTTAATATTCACACTTATCAAAACCTTTCATGATTTCGAGGGTCGTAATTCTTAAGCCTCCTGTGACTCTGAAAAGAGCAACAAACTGAGAGATGAAGTGTTACATCGTGTCTGAGGAAGGCATGATTCCTGTTCCTTTTCCTCCACCTCGGTAAACATGGCCTCTTCCTGTGGTTTGCGCATAGTTGAGATTTCGTCTTCACATTGGGAGGATTGTGCAATACACATGCTGTGACCTGGGAAATGCTGACTGGGGTCTGGGAAGAGGATGTGAGTGTGCAGGGAGTGGGGGGGAGAGCGGATAGACAGAGGTCAACTCCTTTGGAAAGCTGCCAAAGCTTCCCTGAAGGGTGGGGGGGGGGGGGGGGGGGGGGTGGGGGGGAGGGGGGGATGGGGGATGATGGGGGCAGGGCAGGATGTGAGGGGACCTCTCTTGTTCACCTGAGGTAAAGCAGGAGGAGATGTGTCATCTTTCCAGATTAAAAGCAATTGCACAGTCGGTCCTGTTAATAAGTAACCTGCTTGCCCCGACACTTCATCAACACTGGTTAAACTTATGAGGGATTTAAAAACCTAACCAAGCTGAAAGTTGAAGTATGATTGGTCACTGAGGGTGCTTCAATTCTGATTGAAGCATAAACACATCCCTTCATGGTAGGAGAGCTTGGCTGTGATTTTTGATGTGGTTATGCCCCACAGATTGACTCCTGCTGAACTGCCCACTAAACTAATTCTAATTGTTGCCTGCTAAACTAATTCTAATTGGTGAGTAATCGGATATACCTATTTCCCTTCATGTATCTCTTGTCTGCTCGAATTTTTCAAACTGTTTAACGTGCCTCTCCAATCCTTTCTCTTTTCTTCCGCTCTGGAGAAGTGTCCCAGTTCTGGGCAGATATGTTCCTGAGTGTTCACTACACGATCTCTTGCCTCTCACCGCCTGTCTCGGCCAAGCTATTTTTCCTCTCCCCCTCGAAATAGGAGCAGGGGTAGGCCATGTGCCTCTCCGAGCCTGCTCCATCATTAAGTTAAGACCAGGGTTGATCAGATCATGGCCTCTGCTCCACTTTTTCCACCCATTCTCCATTACTCTTGACTTCCTTGGAAAAATCTGTCTTTCTCAGCCTTGATTCCGCCTCCACAACTCTTTAGGGTAGAGAATTCCAAAGATTCTTGACCCTCTTGGAGAAGAAATTCCCCCACATCTCCATCTTAAATAGAAGATACCTTATTCTGACACTGGGTCCATCAATTCTAGATTCCCCCCACAAGGGGAAACATTCTCTCAGCATCCTGTCTCAAGCCCCCTCAGAATCTTAGACATTTCAACAAGTGGCTCACCACCACCTTCTCCAAGGGGGGGCGGGGGTGCAGGGAAATTTGGAGAGCTGTTAAAAGTCAACGGCTCCCCAAATGTTCCCATCCCACCTGCAGCAATGCCCGCTTGTGTTAGGACCGGAAAATCCCGGCCACCATCTTTATCAATACACCAGTGATTTTTTTCCCCCAAGGTTGCTCCCAGAAATCTTTAATCCCTGGAGTATCCAGGATAATCCTGGAGGATTGCCAACCCTAGTCCGCACACCAAATGTCAACACCTGCTCCTCCAGCTCTACAATCCTCCAAGGTCCACTCCTCCAATTCTGGCTTGTTGAGCATCTCCAATTTCCACCATTCCACCATTGACGGCCGAGTCTTCAGATGCCTCGGCTCAGAGCTCTAGAATTCCCTCCCTAAATCTCTCCACCTCTACCTCTCTCTCCTCCTTTAAGCTGCCCCTTAAAGCCCGCCTCTCTGACCAAGCTTTTGGTCATGTGCCATAACATCACGTGATTCAGTGTCATATTTTGTTCAGTAATCACTCCTGGGTGGCACTTGAAAAGCTTTACTTTGTTAAAGGCGCTATATAAATGCAGGTCCTTGTTGCTGCTGCCTGACCTGCTGAGCATTTGCCAGCACATTATTGGTAATGTGTTTCAGATTGAAGGACGACAGTTGATGGTTCGATTCTGGATTCATCCCTGAGCAGTGATGAGGGTAGAGGGATGAGGAATGGACAGAACAATTCTGCAAATGAGCTGACCACCACCTGCAAGTTCCCCTCCAAGCAACACACTATCCTGACTTGGGAATATGTCACCGTTCCTTCACTGTCGCTGGGTCAAAATCCTGGAACTCCCTCTGCACCTACACCACACGGGCTCTTGCGGTACAAGAAGGCAGCTCACCACCACCTCTTCAAGGACAATTAGGGACGGGCAACATATGCTGGCCCAGCCAGTGACACCCACATCCCAAAAAATCAATTTTTTTAAAAAACTCATCATTTGATCCCTCGCCTACAATTGCTCTATTAGGTCAAACATCTTTGTTTCTCCTTCCCCCATCTCTGATTTTTTAAAAACAATTAAACCTGTAGACGGTTTCACTGAGAGCGTGAGGTGAAATAGGGTGGGCGGAGGTTTAATAACAAGATACTTTGCCTCCACGCATCCACTTCCATTCAATTCAGGTCGCCCTGAAATCCGTTCCCCCAACCCACCCACCCACCCACAACTGCTAAATCCAGAGGCAGAATTTTTCACTCGATGTATGGGTGCGCGCCCAACCCGCTGGAGCGTGAAATGACACGTGGTGATGTGGGCCGCGCATCCCGATGTCATTGTGCACTCACGCGATATTTCGATCGGCGGGTGGCGCGTGAGAGCCGGAAGCTGAAATCGCTTTGCCTGGTGTCTGGTTAGATCTATGGGCTGTTGTTGCCCTAGTGGAGATTAGTTTGGGAATTTGTTAAAAAGTAACTTGTAGCCACAAATATATGTTTAACTTGTGTAAATTAATAAATGCCTCATGCAGTTTGATATCAAAGCCTCTCAAGAACTGGTGGTCTTAGTCCTGAATTTATAGCTGCAACTCAAAACATACCACTTGAAAATATAGGTCATGACAGTTGTTTAAAGTTTCCCTCTGGGATTTTAAATAACTCAGCCTTTACCAACAGCTGTCATAACAACTGGGTGATAACGTCAATTAAAAAACTCTGATATACTTTTACATTCAACAAAGCTCGCTCACTCCCTCAGAAAAGCCAGCTTCACCCCATATGCTACACTGCCAATTACATGAGTCACCAGGTACCTGTGCTCTTGGTGGGCTCTGCTATGTTATGCGAAGAACTGATTGTTTAATCAAATGCAGTACAGGGGGTGGGGGTGGTTGGGTTGGAATCTACAACTTAGGGTGACCTTAACCCTACAAGAGAAAGAAGAAAAGCCTTGAGTTTCCACAGCATCGTCCACAATGTCACGATGTCCCAAAGCGTTTTATAACCAATGACATATTTTCAAAGTGTAGTCATTGTTGTAATGTAAGAAACATTGGCAGCCACTGAGTGTACAACAAGCTCCCACAAAGAGCAATGAGATTAAAAAACAAAAAAACTGCGGATGCTGGAAATCCAAAACAAAAACAGAATTACCTGGAAAAACTCAGCAGGTCTGGCAGCATCGGCGGAGAAGAAAAGAGTTGACGCTTCGAGTCCTCATGACCCTTCAACAGAACTGAGTGAATGTTAGAAGAGGGGTGAAATATATGCTGGTTTAAGGTGGGGGGGGGGAAGAGAAGTGGAGGGGGTGTGGTTGTAGGGACAAGCAAGCAGTGATAGGAGCAGATAATCAAAAGATGTCACAGACAATGGAACAAAGAAGTGTTGAAGGTGGTGATATTATCTAAACGAATGTGCTAATTAAGAATGGATGGTAGGGCACTCAAGGTACAGCTCTCGTGGGGATGGGGTGGAAAGACAAGCCCAGCATACAAGATTTAAAAATAATGGAAATAGGTGGGAAAAGAAAAATCTATATAAATTATTGGAAAAAACAAAAGGAAGGGGGAAGAAATGGAAAGGGGATGGGGATGGAGGGGGGAGTTCAAGATCTAAAGTTGTTGAATTCAATATTCAGTCCAGAAGGCTGTAAAGTGCCTAGTCGGAAGATGAGGTGCTGTTCCTCCAGTTTGCATTGGGTTTCACTGGAACAATGCAGCAAGCCAAGGACAGACATGTGGGCAAGAGAGCAGGGTGGAGTGTTGAAATGGCAAGCGACAGGGAGGTTTGGGTCTTTCTTGCGGACAGACCGCAGGTGTTCTGCAAAGCGGTCGCCCAGTTTACGTTTGGTCTCTCCAATGTAGAGGAGACCGCATTGGGAGCAACGAATACAGTAGACTAAGTTGGGGGAAATGCAAGTGAAATGCTGCTTCACTTGAAAGGAGTGTTTGGGCCATTGGACGGTGAGGAGAGAGGAAGTGAAGGGGCAGGTGTTGCATCTTTTGCGTGGGCATGGGGAGGGGTTGAGGAGTAGGGGTGATGGAGGAGTGGACCAGGGTGTCCCGGAGGGAACGATCCTTACGGAATGCCGCCAGGGGGGTGAGGGGAAGATGTGTTTGGTGGTGGCATCAGGCTGGAGTTGGCGGAAATGGCGGAGGATGATCCTTTGAATGCGGAGGCTGGTGGGGTGATAAGTGATGACAAGGGGTCCCTATCATGTTTCTGGGAGGGAGGAGAAGGCGTGAGGGCGGATGTGCGGGAGATGGGCCGGACACGGCTGAGGGCCCTGTCAACAACCGTGGGTGGAAAACCTCGGTTAAGGAAGAAGGAGGACATGTCAGAGGAACTGTTTTTGAAGGTAGCATCATCGGAACAGATGCGACGGAGGCGAAGGAACTGAGAGAATGGGATGGAGTCCTTACAGGAAGCGGGGTGTGAGGAGCTGTAGTCGAGGTAGCTGTGGGAGTTGGTAGGCTTGTAATGGATATTGGTGGACAGTCTATCACCAGAAACTGAGACAGAGAGTTCAAGGAAGGGACGGGAAATGTCAGAGATAGACCACGTGAAAATGATGGAGGGGTGGAAATTGGAAGCAAAATTAATAAATTTTTTCAAGTCCCGACGAGAGCATGAAGCAGCACCGAAGTAATCATCGATGTACCGGAGAAAGAGTTGTGGGAGGGGGCCAGAGTAGGACTGGAACAAGGAATGTTCCACATAACCCATAAAGAGACAGGCATAGCTGGGGCCCATGCGGGTTCCCATAGCCACACCTTTTATTTGGAGGAAGTGAGAGGAGTTAAAGGAGAAATTGTTCAGTGTGAGAACAAGTTCAGCCAAACGGAGGAGAGTAGTGGTGGATGGGGATTGTTCACGCCTCTGTTCGAGGAAGAAGCTAAGGGCCCTTATACCATCCTGGTGGAGAATGGAGGTGTAAAGGGATTGGACGTCCATGGTGAAGAGGAAGCAGTTGGGGCCAGGGAGCTGGAAATTGTTGATGTGATGTAAGGTGTCAGAGGTATCACGGATGTAGGTGGGAAGGGACTGGACAAGGGGAGAGAGAAGGGAGTCAAGATAACAAGAAATGAGTTCCGTGGGGCAGGAGCAGGCTGACATGATCGGTCTGCCAGGACAGTTCTGTTTGTGGATTTTGGGTAGGAGGTAGAAGCGGGCCATCTGAGGTTGGGCGACTATCAGGTTGGAAGCTGTGGGAGGAAGATCTCCAGAGGAGGTGAGGTCAGTGACAGTCCTGGAAACAATGGCTTGATGTTCAGTGGTGGGGTCATGGTCCAGTGCGCCAGATAACAACAGCACCACCCTTGTCAGTGGGTTTGATGACAATGTTGGGGTTGGACCTGAGAGAATGAATGAGATAATGTCGATTGAGAGATAAATATTGGCTAGGACACCAGGACACCTTCCCTGTTGTTCTCCAAAGAAATTCCACAGGGTTTTGTTTTACCCCTACCCGAGAGGACTGATGAGGCCCCAGTATAACATCTCACCTAAAAGATGGCACCCCTGACAATGCAGCACTTCCTCAAGTCTTGTGCCAGTTCTCCAAGCCCTCAAGTTTAAATTTCTTATCCTTGTATTTAAATCCCTCATCTCTCTCTCTCTCTCTCTCTTTCTGTCTGTATCTTTCTCTCTCTGTCTAATCTCCTCCAGCACAACAATACTGCACCTCCCCAAACTCCTACATCTCTGATTTCCTCTAATTTGAGCCTCTTGTGCATTTACCCTACCCAGCCCCCCACCCCCAGCTCTCTTCACCCCACCATTGGCAGCTATGCCTTCAACTGTCTGGACCCATGTTGTGGACATCCCTTTCTTAGATCCCCACTTCTGTAAGGCCCTCCTTAAAATGCATCAGCCTAACCAAGCTGTTTTGTTCACCCACCTATCATCTCCTGGTTAGCATCCTTTGCTTGCTTTCCAACTCTGCGAAGCAACTTGGGTCTTATTTTGACATTTTTAGATTACGACACTTTAAAAGTACGTCATTGGCTATAAAGCGCTTTGGGACATCGTAACATTGTGGGAGGTGCTGCAGAAACTCAAGGCTTTTCTTCGTTCTGTTGTAGGGTTAAGGTCACCCTAAGTTGTAGATGTCAACCCAACCACCCCCACCCTCTGTACTGCATTTGATTAAACAATCAGTTCTTCGCATAACATAGCAGAGCCCAGTAGAGCTAGGGGTACAGGTACCCGATGAATCATGTGTTTGGCAGTGGGACATGTGAGGTGAAGCTGGCTTTCCTGAGAGAGGGAATGAGCTTTGTTGAACACAAAAGTGCTTCAGAATTTTTTTCATTGATGTTATCACCCATCCTCTTCCACCCGCCCACCCACCAAAGCTGGTCATCATTGTTGCTAGAAGATCACACCACATTTGAAAGAATAGGCAATGATGAAAAACGCCAGAAGATCAGTTCACATTGCTTATGGCAAATCTTCAAACTCAACATGCTCCTGCTTTTGTGTTATTTTAGACGTAACATTTACTGAATGCTGATCAGGTAGGCGTAACTGCAACCATTGACTGCAATCCAACATCTCTGGTTGGTAACACATCTATATGGCTGGCTGACAGCTCCATAGAGCAGTAAATAAGCGGGGAGATATCACCTCATTAACTAAAGCGATGGCTTCTTAGTAATTAAACAAAACGCCTGCTTTGAATGAAAACAGTTAAATAAAATGAAAGCCACATATGAATCTGTGACCTCCAACAATTGAGAGTTGTGCAATAATATGATAGGTTATGCAAGGTTGCTATCAAACTCATGATTGTGTCAGCTGCAACTTACTTTGCATTTTAATTTTAACTTTAATGAAGTACGTGTATTAGTCACTGGTTTTAGGCAAGTGGGGTTGTCAATTCTAGTTGGACATGTTCCTGGAAGATGCATCACATGAGCTCCAGCTTCCCAACTGTTCTATCCAGTAGCTTTTTCTCCCCCATCTCCAATTTTTGTTATTAATGAGCTAAAGTATTAAGAGACAAATGAGAGAAACATGCAATTATTTTCGATGGCCCTATCAGTTTTTCTCCTGAGTGATTGAAGTTTGATTCCTGGAGGGACTAAGCAGTCCCTTTTACTGTTATTAGACAGGTGCGTTGGTACTTTTAGGCATTTAATATATATCTGTTAGTAGATGTTGATAAAATGTTTCCCCTCCAATTAGGATTTTTACCTCGTCGGGTGGGCATGGCCGGAAAACTGACTGCCACCCGCGATCGAGTCCCAACCGCGATTTCCCACTGGCTGGCCAGTTAACGGCCAGTCAGCGTCCATTGGATGCGCTCTGACCCTGAGTGCTGCTGGGGTTGGGGGTGAGGATGGAGGGCGCGGAACTCAGCACATGGGCACAGGTGCGCTCAGTGAAAGCTCCCTCAAGGCATAGAGCTGCCTCAGGGAGCTGAAGATTTTTAACATGACATATAAAGAATGGAAACATAAGGAAAACATTTCCCCTCGTGTGACTCTGTCGCAAGAGCAGGGACATGTCAGAAATGAGTTTTAAAAGTTGCTTTTTTTTAATCACCTCCTCCTGCCCACCCGACAAGCTAAAAATCCTGGCCCCGCACTTAAGGAAGGATGTGAAGGTCATAGAGAAGGTGCAGAAAAGATTCACGAGAATGGTTCTAGGGATGAGGAACTTCAGTTATGAAGATAGATTGTTTTCCTTGGAGATGAGGAGGCTGCGAGGAGATTTGATGGAGGTATTCAAAATCATGAGGGGTCTGGGCAGAGTAAGATAGGGAGAAAATATTCTGTTATGACCAGACGAGGGGATGAAAGGATTCCCCTAGTCTCCCTCTCCAAGCTGACTGCAGCAGGGCTATTTTTGTGAATTTAGAGAGAATTGCTTTGCCAATCCTGCAGCAGTCCTGCTATTTACGTTTTCAAATTGTAAAGAATTAATCAGCCAGATTTTATTAGGTTAAGCAAAGAACAATATAATTTTATTGAAATTATTTCCCAAATTAAACTAGGTAAAATGCAATCGACATTCATACATCACACGCACTCACCTGGGCCCACGCACATACACACTGGTAACAGATGGCCAAATAAGACGATAGGTTTAAGGATTTTTTTACAGTTCATGAAGAAGATAAAGCAAAGGAAGATAGGATTAGCTGCTCTTTGGCTGGTCCTGATGTGGTTTTTCCACATTCCAGCTACTTTGTTCCATTGTCATCCTGGGTATAATTGCATAGAGCAGATTTCCACATTCTATTCTCAAAAGATCAGTTTGCAGGAGATTTCTCTTCTCAGGTTGGTTGCTTTGCAAATCCGGGCACAACACTTCCAAGAGAAAGAGAGAGAAGCAGAGAAGTTAAACAGCTTCGGTCTGTTTCAGTACAGCATCCTGATCTCTCTCATCCTTGGTAACAGTCTCTTAAAGTATCCCACTGGCTGTATATCCCAGAGGAATTCCATTAGTCCATGCCCGCTGGACTCATTGTTTTAGATTAGGCAATTGCATTTTGATGTCTCAACTCAGAAACATTTGAAAAGTTTCAGGATCGCGTAAAGCCAACAGGAGATGGTGTCTTTACGCTCCCCAGGTTGGTGGAATGCAAGCTGTTTATTGTAGTCACCCGGGCCATCGTCTTTAGAGGGTTTCAGTTTTTGTATTTTTAAAATTCAGCCACAAAAAGGCAAATTAGAAATTAGAGGGAAAAAAAGAAAGCACATCCTTGTAATAGTTCTCGCTCTTGAAAGGATTGAGAATGAGAGGGCTCAGATTTAAAGTAATTGGTAAAAGAAGCAATGGGCGACATGTGGAAAAACTTCTTCACGCAGCGAGTGGTTAGGGTTTGGAATTCATTGCCTGAGAGTGTGGTGGAGGCAGGTGCAGTCCAGGCATTCGAGAGGGAATTAGACTGTTCTCTGAAAAGGAAGAATGTGCAGAATTATGGGGGGAAGGCGAGAGAATGGCTCGTTCAGAGAGCCGCTGTAGGTATGGCAGGCCAGGTGGCCTCCTGCTGTGCTGTAACAACACTGTGATTCTCTGATGTAACCTCTACACATAACCCAGCCCACGCAGCCCCGGTAACAATCTGGCAAATCTGTGCTGCAGTCCCTCCAAGGCCAAAATATCCTTTCTATGCTGCGGGGCTCAGAATTGTACACTGTTATTCCAGATGTGGCATAACCAGGGTTTTATATAGCTGCAGCAAAACTTCAGAAAACTGGATGGATTCATGTTTGGAAGCAAAAGGATATTGGGTTATAACTTGCAAGGGAAACTGCGGGGTGAAATTTGACTTGGAGTGAGAACTAAAGCAGTTGGTCTCATACCTGCCATCAGTTAGGGGCCTTGTTTGACCTTCAGCTCCTTTAAAGGTGCGGTAACCATCCATCTCATTGATATAACTGACAAAGGATTTGCATATGAAAGTGTGAATGTCTCTGTATGGAATCTTACACAACATGTAACAAATTTATGCGATTGTGTAACACGTTTCATAGGGTTAAGAAACCCAGATTTGATTGCAAAACCAAAATAATGCAAGCCCTCAATTATGTGCAGCTAACCTCAAGGGAAACAATGCAGCCAAAATAATTTCAGAGGTTGGAAGCCCAGTGTTGGTAATTTACTTTCCTATTGTAATCCAAACAAAAACTCACTATTCCATCCCTTCGGAACACTGTATGGTCTGAAATCACCCATTTTGAAACACGAGTCAGTAGCTTGTGTGTTGCCTGGAGGTTAGGTGTAAATCAGGATTGGTTTCGGTGTCATGTATCATTTGGTCTGATCCAGAACTTCACACCATGGGGGTGGGGGGGGGGAAGTTGGAAAGTCAAAGAAGGTTCATAAGCAGCGATTGAGCCCAATCTTCCTGAAAAAAATGAGAACATGCTAATGACATGCTCTGCTATTAATGTGCAATACGGTTTTTTATTTCTGATACGCATTTAGTGATGCAGGGCTCAACTATAACGTTTGCAGATCACACGAAATTCGGAGGAGTGATAAATAGTGAAGAACAGGCTTCAAGAGGACAGAGAGAGGCTGGTGGATTGGGCAGGCACATGGCAGATTGAATTCAGTGCAGAAAAGTGCAAGGGGGTACACTTTGATAGGAAGAATGTGGTCAAGACAATACAAATTAAATAGTAGAATTTTATAGGGCTGCAAGAATGGAGAGACCCCGGGGGGAAGGGGTGAGGGATGGTAATCTGCACAAAACACTGAAGTTGGCAAGACTGATTAACAAAGCCATTAATAAAACAAATTGGATCCTGGGCTTTATAAACACAAGCATAGGATAAAAAATGCCTGGAAGTTTTGCTGAACCCGGTATGGTCAAATGCTGGAGACCATGTTTTGGGAAGGACATGAAGGCTTAAGAGAGGAGATGGAAGATATTTATCAGAATGGTTCCAGTGGCGAGGGATTGCAGTTATGTGGATTGACAAGAGGACAGAGAAGGTTCAGAGGAGATTTGATCGAGGAGTTTAAAATCGTGAAGGGCTTCGCTCAGGTAATTAAGGAGACATTGGCCCAGATTTTTGCCACAACGGAGAGCCTCTGCATCGTAGGGTAAATGGCAGAATTGACCGAAGATCCTAAGACCTGCCCCCAAACGCTGCACTTCCCATTTTCTCGGGGTGGGCAGGCTTTGTGTTTGTGCATTTTACTGTGGTAACTGACCATTTATGTCATCAGCCGCCTCCACTGAAGTGGGATTTTGGTAGACCAGCGGTGTGAAACTCAAAAGATGCAGATTATACCAGGTGAGAACAGATCTGAACTTTGTAGATTCATTTAGTCATTCAGGGTATCCCTTTGGAGAGGTAAGGTACCACTTTGGATTTGGTCCCAGGACACCTTTGGTGGAGGTCAGGTGCCCTTGGGGTAGGTCAGGTGCCCTTTGGAATTGTTAAAATTAGGCATAAATGTGCGCAAAAAGTGCATAAACACTGTCAAGCTCATTGGAACTGTCAACAGACCTGTCAAAATCAACTGTCAAAATTGCCAGATGTACCTGTCAAAGGGATCTATCAAAAGTGACAGAAGTACCTGTCAAAGGGAGCTGTCAAGCTGTCAGAGCAGTTAAAAGCCCTGCTTTTTAAATCTTCAAAAAAATGTCTGTAGAGTGTTAAAAAAAAATGATTGCTTGCTATTTCACTCTGCCTATTGATATTAGGGTGAGGTCTTCCATTACTGGATTAGTCCTGCATGACTGATTTCACAACCATCCGCTATCACAGTCGGGTGCCTGCCATTTCACAGATTGATCGACAGCTGCAAGTTGTTATAGACTCTTTGATGTGGGACTATGATTTCTAATGCTTGCTGTCATAAGGGATTGTGCACTTGAATAAAATATTTGTTGTTATAAGGCTTTATTTAGTATAAGGAATGTAAATGTAGTAAATGGGTTTTTATGAATGAGAGTGTTTTTTTCAATATATTGAAGACTGCAATAGACACTTGGGGCAGCATTCCCCTCCCCCCCTCATTGGGGGGGTTGTGCGGGCGGGTTCCCGATCAGCACCCCTGGTTGCAGGCACACCGCCATTTTATGTGGACAGGCCAATTAAGGCCCACCCAGCGTGACGTGTGCCAGAAAGCGTTATGTGCTCCCTGTGCAGGCGGTGGAGTGGGGTGGGGGGGGGGTGGGGATTCTCTGAACCAGGAGTTTGCTCTTTCATACATGCGCACAAAATAGGGCACTCATCTCCCTGAGGCTAAGTGCTGCCTCAGGGAGATAGGCTCAAGATTCAAAATTTCATCAAAGGCAGAACAAATTATTTCTGACATGTCCCCTCATGTGACACTGTCACAGGAGCTGGGACATGCCAACTTCTTTTATTTAAACACTTCATACAGATTTTAATATGCTCATGAAACCTCATCCC
This sequence comes from Carcharodon carcharias, assembly GCF_017639515.1. Lineage (NCBI taxonomy): Eukaryota > Metazoa > Chordata > Chondrichthyes > Lamniformes > Lamnidae > Carcharodon > Carcharodon carcharias. The sequence continues at coordinate 13,910,817 of NC_054480.1, forward strand.
GCCCGTGGATGAGACTTTATGTTTTTTCTGAAGGCCGCCTGGGCTCTTCACTTTAAGGTTGGTTGGACAGGTCCATTATTCATTTAAATTACTTTTTTAATGGCCTTAAGAGGCCTTTGACATTTCAGCGGGGGTGCAGATGATTCGGCTGTGCGCCCATCGAACTGAAAATCTAAATGACACGGTGTGACATCGGGACTTCATTTTACGCTTCGGCGAGCGAGCCCCCCACCCCACCGCCCCCACCCCACCACACCCCACCCCACCACCCCCACCCCACCCCACCAGCTCCCACCCCACTCCCCATCCCACCAACCCCCCACCCCACCACCCCCCACCCCACCCCACATCCCATCAGCCCCCCACCCCACCTTCCCCACCCCCCTACCCCACCAACTTCCACCCCACCCCCCCCACCCTACCCCCCCACCCCACCGCCCCCAAGCCCAACCAAAAACACGACATCCGAGCAGCCATTTTTAAGGGTCAGATCTGCAGAGCTGGGATTCCCCCGGGGACCCGGGGGAGGGGGATATCAGGGCCGCTGTTTCCAGAAACGGCTGAAAGGTGAATCACCAGAGGGCACAGCTTTAAACCGATCGGCAAAAGAATCAGAGACGACACAGAGACGCTGTTTTACATAATGGGTGGTTAGGGTTTGGAGTGCACTGCCTGACAGGATGGCGCATACAGATTCAACCGTAGCCAACAAAGGAAAATTGGATAAACACTTGAAGGAGATAGCTTTGCTGGGATATAGGGAAAGATCGGGGAGGTAAGACTAACTGGGGTTGTTCTGCGAAAGAACCAGGGCAGATTCGATGGACCAAATGGCCTCATTCTGTGCTGTAAAATCTTACGATTCCATGAAAATAGACAACAAGTTAAAGGGAAGAAGAGATGCTCCTCCTGAACTTGCAGGTTTATTCCCGCCCTTCTGCAGCCTTCCTCTGAAATGGCACCTCGTTCTCAACCTTATTTATAGGGGCCTACTGGATTTGCAAATTAATTGCCCTTAAACCTGCCGTGGAAAGTTAGGTCAAAATTGACATGACATTCGGCTCGTGGAAGCTGAGCTAACTCCTCGCTCTGTGACCATGCGAAGTCACCTCCCATTAAATGACTGGGTAGCTAAACGGCCTCAATCCTGCACGTCTACAAGAGAAATCAGGAGATAAGGAAGCTAACGCGACAGCCTTGTGTAACTAGAACGGATTGTTCTTTTCAAATTGAATAAAAAATGTTTTCTTTGTTATTTGCCTGAAATAGCTGGGATTTGAACTGGTGAATCAGACCAAAAATATGTACAACAACTGGCTCCTTAGCCAATTTCGAAGCACTAATTTTTTTCCTGACCTTCGCTCCTGGGAAGCGCCCACTTTTTGACACTGCCGTAGGGACATTCCCCGCAGGAACTCTACGGCCACCGATAGCAGGTGGCGTGGTTTGAAGGATGGGTTTCGATGTGATCTAACCCCAGCTCTGCCCTGCGCACATCTCGAGTGAATCTTTGCACTGGAAAGGGAGCCAGCAAACATCGCCCTGCAGGAGCCACAGGCTGAAATTCAGGCTTGACCTGACTTTTAACAGCATTTGGGAATTAGGTCCTTTTGGTCATCTCTCTTCATCATAGACTTGTGCCAGTGCAAAGTGTGGCAGCAGCAAGATTCGGAGCACCGCTGGCAGCAGGGTGAACCTAGCCAAAGGCAGAACACATCACAATAAAAGCCAACGGTTGTCCAGTGTAGATGCTTTTAGGAACATGACATGCCTTTTAAGCTCAACAAATCCCAAGGTTATCAGAGATCTGGTTGGTTGTGTTTGTGTGTCCCCTTGGCCCAAATGTTCCATTGGATTGATTCCCACAGCTACTGAGACTGGCTCCCAAACCCACCTTTCTTTCCTGCTCCTCTGACGCTGTGTTTGAGCTCTGGCTCGATGAGTGCTCTTGCCTCTGATTCACAAAGTCCTGAGTTCAAGTCCCACTCCAGGGCTTGAACCCAAAAATTCAGACTAACACTCCAGTGTGGTACTGAGGGAGTGCTGCACTGCTGAAGATGCCATCCTTTGGAGAAGTCAAACCGAGGTCCCATTTGCCTGCTCAAGTGGATGTAAAAGAGTACATGTGACTACTTCAAAGAAGAGGAGAAGAGTTAGCCCTGGTCAAATTTTATCCCTCAAACAACATCACTAAAAACACATGCTCTGGTCACCATCTCATTGCTGTTTGTGGGATCTTGCTGTGTGCAGATTGGCTGCTGCGTTTCCTACATTGCAACAGTGACCACACTTCAAAAAGTACTTCATAGGCTGCAAAACGCTTTGGAGTGCTAGTGGTTGTGGAAAGCGCTGACTGACTCACAGTGAGTCACGTGTCATTGGAACTGGCAAGTTCCAATATCTTCCTAATTGGCCATTCCTCGAGTGACAGACTCAGGGTAATAACATTCTTAGAGATAAACACAACTGGGTGGAGAGTTAAAGATTCTAAAGAGATGAACTTTCATAGATTGATAGATAGTTCAGTCCCTGACCTTCCTTACTTTCCAGGCAGAGAGTGAAGGCAGGCTATTCAACCGTGTGGGCATCAGAACCAAATTCGATCCTGCTCTCATTGGACGCTTGCAAGACCAAAATTTAAAAGAAAGGTTATTGATCATATGAGTGTTTACAAATGGGATACTCCGCTAGCTAAGGGACCTGGAGATGATCATAGAGTAGCCTCGCCTTCACACGCTGAGACCAATGAAAGCCCGCCCAGCGTGAAACCCGCGCTGCAGCGCTCAGCACTGCCCGTGCCGGGGTGGGGAGGAGGAGGGGCGTAAACTTCCCACATGCGCTTGAAAATCTCCCTGAGGCACAGAGCTGCCTCAGGGAGCGCAACAGTTTAAAACATCAAAAATAAAGATTTTTACAAATGCTGTAAAACTAGTCCCCACATGAGCAGGGTCATGTCATAAATGAAATTTTTAAAATTTTATTTTATTTTTATTTGCTTTAGGAAACCTCATCCCGCCCGTGGATGAGGCTTTCCCAAAAATCGCAAAGGCCGCTTGGCTTCTTGGCCTGGTCACACCCCCGCCCCCCCGCCAACCATACGGTTGGACGGGCAGTGAAAAATTTATTTCAATTACCTTTTTTGATGACCCTAACAGGCTTTTTAATTGTCGGCGGGCACTCTGCCGACTCCGGTGTGCACCCACCAACCGAAATATCGCGCGAGCGCCCAACATCATCGCACGTCATTTTACACTCGGCCCGGTCAGGCGCGCGCCTGTTCAACGAGCTGTAAATTCCCCCCATGCGTTTACCAAAAGGAAGTTATTCCTTGTGTCAGAGACTGTATTACTGGAGCCCCTCAATCTATTATAATTTCAGTGCAAGATTGGCAGAAGTCCTGGAGAAATGAGGTCAGTGCGTTGCTCATTGATCTACATTGGCGCCCCCCCTCCCCTGCCCAGCCAAGCCTTGATTGTAAGATTCTCATCCGTGTTTTCAAATCTCTCCATGGCCTCACCCCTCACTCTCTCTGTAACCTCCTTCAGACCGACAGCCACCTGAGATCTCTGCACTCCTTCAATATTAACGACCCAGAGCTGGGTGTGCAGGGCATCATTATAAAGTTGTGGATGGCACAAACCTTGGGGAGGACAGTGTTAAACTTCGAAAGGACACAAACAGGCTGCTGGGGACAGCCTGTGGAGACACATGGCAGGTAAAATTTAACGCAGAGAAGTGTGAAGTGATACATTTTGGGATGAAGACTGAGGAGAGGCAAGAGAAACTAAAGAATACAATTCTAAAGTGGAAGCAGGAACAGGGGGACTGCTGCTATAGGGGCACAAATCATTGAAGGTGGAAGGATAGGTTGAGAAAGTGGTTAATAAGGCGTACAGGATCCTGGATTTTACAAATAGCGACATAGGGTGGTGTTTAATGTCACCCCCTGTGGCCAATTTGGAGGCAGAGGGCACTTAATCAGTGGGGAGGGTGCAAGATGGAGACCCCACTGTCTTCCCACCTCCGTCCGATTAAGTCCGGGCGGCCAGGCTTGTGGAAGGTCTTCCCACCCATATACTAATTGATGCCCTACAATGGGCAATTAACCTCCAATTAAGGGCCTCCCCCCACCGCCACTAGTATTCAACCAGCAACGGATGGGCCAGTCACGACGCAGGGAGTCCAGTTTGTTTACTGGCTTCCAGTCGGAGGTGGATTGTGGGGACCCTTGTTCAAAGGCACCGAGTGACTGGATGAGGGACCCAGAATCGGGAAGAGTGGATGGGGGAGGGGTGGGCCTGACAAAAGCCATCCCCTTGCTCTTGCTTCTGAACCCCTACCCTGTTCCTATCCCGCAGACCCCCATGCCATGATGTCTACCCTGCCCTCACCCACCTTTGTGGGAGGTGGTCTCTCATTGATCCTGGGCCTCTGGTGGTTACATTACCAGCAGCTGCCACAGCTCCTGGTGGTGCTAACGTCAATGGAGAGCTGCCAACATCTGATTGGCTGGCAGCTCTCGTGGGGCAGAATTTCCACCCCCAAGGTTCTCAATCCAGGGAAAAGCCTGACTCCGGCTATTTAAGTGCCCGATGGAGACTTAATACCGGCAGGCGAGTACGAACAGAGGCATCATGTGGCTCCCTCCAGCGGCCTCCCATCACAAACATTAAATTTAACCCAAAAAGGATTCACCCATGATGAACTTTATAGAACACAGGTTTCAACCTCAACGGGAATATTATGTCTAATTCTGGGCACCACACCTTAGGAAGGATATGAAGGCTTTAGAGAGGGTGCAGAAAAGATTATTATGAGAATTGTCGAAGGACTTCAGTTACGTGGGTAGATTGGAGAAACTGGGGTTGTTCTCCTGAGAGAAGAGAAGGTTGAGAAAAGACTTAATAGAGGTATTCAAAAACATGAGGGAATGCGGACAGAGCTCATAGAGAGAAATTGTCCATTGGCAGAAGGGTCGAAATCAAAGATTACAGATTTCAGGTGAGTGGCCAAAAAAACCAAAGGCAACATGAGGTAAAAGCTTTTTTATACAGCGAGTGGTTAGGATCTGGAACGTGCAGCCTGAAAGCGTGTCAGAGGAAGATTCAGTCGTGACTTTCAAAATGGAATTGGATAAACACTTGAACAGGAAAATACGCAGGGCTCGTGGGAAATACTGAGGGTGTGGGACCAGTTAAATTACTCTTGCAGAGATCCAACATGGATAAGATCGCCTCCTTCCACTCGGTGACACTATATGATTCTAATTTTGCCTTTTGATTCTCCTCCGTCCTCCATTTAAGGTGTGCCTCCCGCTGCTCGGGCTTCAAGGTTGGGTATCACCCTCCCTTACCCTACCTACTCCTCACTACCTCCCTTTCCTACTGTAAGACGATTCTTAAAACCTACCTCTTTTGACCAAACTTCTGTTTTTCTGTCCCAATATATCCGTCACCTAGTGTCATATTGTTTGATTTGTAGTCCCGTGAAGCACCTTCAAGGTAATTTACTATGTTAAAGGTTTTATAAGTTGTTATAGGCACATTTTACTTGAGCAAATGAAGGGCTTGTATCTCCCAACATCTTTAAAGGGCCTCCAGCAGCCTCCAATTTGCAGAACAATGAGTTATGCCTCACACTATTAGGAGTTGCTAAGCCTCGGCCCACTGAGGATCGGCTTGGATCAACATGGGCTGAAAGTTTGGGTTCCCAACCCTCCCGAATTGCCCTGGAGTTTCTAACAATTGAAGATTAACCTCCAGGACACCGCTGCAACAACAACTTCCAGGAGAAAATAAAAGGTTCTTTTTTTAAATTTTCTTTCAATGTTTTTGTTCATTAGTGATAAAAATATTGAAAAATGGGGAGAAAATGTCGTTTTGGCTGCTGGTTAGGAATCTGCCAATCAGATTCCTGATTGGCCATGAGGAGGCAGCGTTCCGTGATGACGGACATGTGGGGCAGCCAATGGCTGGAGTGTGGGAGCCGGGTGACTCAAAGAGGAGGTCAACTATTGAAACCTCCAGGAACACGTCCATCCGGAGTTGGCAACTCCAGCGACATTTGCGAGGTTAACTCTCCTCTTGAACAAGGGCATCATTTCACCCTTAATTTCGTCTAGCACCAACATCAGAAGGTTGGCGGGGCAGGAGGAAGGAGAGAACAAATTCACGAGCAGGTGGAGCGGGGCAGGCTCTCGACTCCAACTTGTTTCAAAATGCAAACTGGTATCATTCAGGTCAATGAACTATCACACATAGAGGGGATTTTTGGGGAGCTCTCGATAACCCCCTAGCCCTCCCATCCTCTGTCTCATCCCTCCTACACATGCGTTGAAACAATTCAACTCCAATTTCTTGCCCACCGCCGAAGTAGATGACACAAGTGATTTATAAAAAGGTTTCTGCAAAGGCGGAAACAAAGAGCGTTCAGAAAGCTACTCCATCACAAGTAGCTGCTGCCTGTTCTCATTAAAAGTTATGGCTGTCTAAAATAAAGCGGCTAATTTTTGACTCATCTTCCAGCTTATGGGCCTTCCGCATTGTGGTGGACTTAAAATAAGCAAACACGCTCGGCTTCAGTCTGAAGCCCACAGTTGACTTCTGTGGTCCAAGTGAGGTTTCTCCACGGTCGCATGGCACAGTAGATGGGCTGCACAGATAGTGCCAGTTTTGCAGACTGCTGACAAGCACTGCAGCAACCACCTTCGCCTCATCCTTTCCCCTCCTCCATGCACCCACCTACCCCACCCCCCCCCACCCCCCCCAAACCCTTGAATCATCTCCTGTGTGACATTGGTTGAGCCATCTATGTATATTCAAGGTTATGGAAGAAAAACATGTGCTGTCTCAGGCTGAGTCACAACTGACACATGGCTTATTTTTAACACCACAAATGTCAGGCTGCATTTGTAGCTTAAACAAGAGCTCCTGCTGTCGCTGCTCTATTTCAGCACAGAGTCTGAAAATCAGCTTTATCCTTCACGTGCAAGGCACTGGTGCCGTTGGGATGTCTGTGTAGCGGCAGACTCCTGTCTGGAACTGAAGTAAAGGCACCTACAAAAAGCCAGGGTAGGACAGGGAAGTATTGACCGGAGTAGCAGCCTGGAGGCTGACGCTAGACAACCTGGGCTGAGACGTGATGATTGCCTGAGTCAAATAGTCTATGACATGCAAAGACCAGCCACTTGGGTGAGCTGCAGTAAAGAGAGGATGATTTCCAGTGACAAGTTAAGAACTCTGACGCAAGAGAGGGAGTCTTTGCACGTTCAAGGTTGGAGCAGCAGTGGATCCGTGTGCTTGTTCCGCTTTTCAGCAAGATCCTAGCTCATCTGCCACCTAAACTCCATATACCTGCCTGTGCGCCTTATCCCTTAGCGCATTTGCTTAGTAAAAATACATTTATTCCCGGATTTAAAACTAACAATTAATCGAGCACCAACTGCCATTTGAGGAAGAGAGTTTCCAAACGTTTGCCACCTTTCACGTGGGGAAGTTTTTCCTAACTTCAATCCAGAGAGACCTGGCTCTAATTTTTAGTCTAGCCTCCCCCCCAGCCCCCACCACCTCCCCACCCCACCCCCCCCTCCCCCACCCCCGCTGCGCTCGACTCCCCAGCCGGTGGGAATAATTTCCCTTAATCCACCGTGTAGTATCTTGAAAAAACTTCAATCAAATCACCACGCCTCTCCCCTCCCACCTTCTGAATTCCAGGAAATGCAGCTCGAGTTTGTGTAAACTCTCCTCATAATTTAACCCTCAGAGTAATTCTACACTGCACTCTCTCCAAAGCCAAGATATTCTGCCTAAGGTGTGATGATGGGGCTGTTCACAGTACAGTGCTCCTGGTGTGGTCTAAATGGGTCTTTGGCACTCTTAATCGAGTTCACTGGTGGGTTTTCCATGTCTGTTTCCAGTATCCTTTAAGAGGGTCTCTTTATGTGTAAACAGTGAGTATTCAATCACATCATTGCAGGCAGAGCTGGGATCGGAAACTCAGACAGTCCCACGTGACGCACTATGTACACTCGCCCACCTAGTGTGATTCATTAGCCTAATCATCGCGTCTGTAATGGGGCCTCAGTCATTGCTGCAGCTCCTGATGACCTCACCGGTATGCAAAGAAATATGTAAAGCATTTTTGACGCAGGATTGAGAAGAGAGAGAAAAAAAAAAAGAACGAGAGGAGATTCAGCACCAGAGTGTTAGGCTCACGTCAGCCCTGTTCTGCAACGTGTGATCAGCTGTCAGCCATGGCTCAGGAGCCGGGACCATTTTCCCAGAAGGCCCTGGGCTTAAGCCCCACTGTGCAGGCTTCAGCACAAAATTCAGGCTGACGCTCCAGTGCAGCACTGAGGGAAATGCTGCACTGCCGAAGGTGCTGCCTTCTGTAGACGAGGCCCTCTCTGCCCCCTCGGGTGGATGTGGAAGATCCAGGGGCACTATTCCGAAAAGGAGCCATGACAGAGGTGGACGGCTGGGGCGTGGGGGGTGTGGGGGGTGGGGGCTGGAGGGTGGGTGGGGGGGGTGGGGGCGGTGGGGTGGGTGGTTTGGGGGGTGGTTAACCCCAGTGTCCCGGTCAACATTTATCCTTCAGCCAACAACACTGAAAACTGACGAGCTGCTCATTATCATTTCGCTGCTTGTTGGATCTTGTTGTGTACAAATGCTTACCAGTTTACCAGGTGACGGCTACACTTCAGGAAGTATTCCATTGGTTGCAAAGGTCCTTGGGACATGCTGGGGTTGTGGAAGGAGTTCTTCTGGGTCATAAGGAACAAGATGATAGTGAACAAAGATCCCCCACTCCCCACCCCATTGTTAGCCTAAAAGTGCTGAACGAGGTCAGTGAAAAGCCAAAAAGAAGCAAAAGTTTGGGCACTTGCAGCACACCATGATGGTGGGGGGGGGGGGGGGGGGGGGGGGGGGGTGGAGGGGGCAACCAATCAGCTGCCCCACAGTCCCACATGAAACAGGAGCTGCCAATGACTCCTTAAACTCAAAGAAGTCAATGTCATTTAGGTACTTCACACTCACCTGGGTCACATTACCACATAAGAGCATCACGTTCATGTAACATGCTAGAGAAGTAGCAGAGTAGGAGTCAGACCAAAGCGTGCAGATCATTCTCTAAATCTGCAACCTCAGTTCCTATCTCTGGCTCTGAGTCATTGACTGAGCTACACTCATGTTGTCAAAACAAACAACAGGAAATATGCATCCATTTTGCCCTGCATTTCTCACATAACAAGAGCGTTTAATTACAGTATCTTCCCTTGTCCTGTCATAACTCTGCCAGCTGATTACTCACAGCCTGTGACTTGCACCGGGTCAGCTGGATTTTTACCCCTTTGGGCACAGGAGTGGGCCGGATGGGCTGAGTGGCCATGCTGCCCTCTGTTTTTGTGACATACTGAGCTTTGCAGATCAGGAAGAGGTATAACATTCAACAACAGCAACTTGCAGTTACATCACACCTTGAACATAATAAGACATCCCGAAGCGCCTCCCAGGTGCATTATTTGGCAAAAATTTGGCATTGAAACATGTCAGGACTGGTAGGAGCTTGGTCAAAGAGGTAGGTCTTAAGGAGCAGCTTAGAGGAGGAAAGAGAGGTAGTGAGAAGGAGAGATTTAGGGGGGGATCTCCAGAGTTTCCAGAGCTTAGCTGAAGACACAGCCTGCGGAACTGAGTACCCCATGGGCTGTGTCTTCAGGAACACACACACAGGGTGGGATTTTACTGCCCCATTGCAGGTGAAGGTGGTGGGGGGGGGTACTGTAAAATACAGCGAGCCATTCAAATATCCATTGATGTCGGCAGGACTAGAAAATCCCCCCAGCTGGAGGGGCCGTAAAATTCCTCCCATAGGTGGGACCCAGACTACAACTGGCACCAGGGGAGCCGGACCACAGTCAGCAACTTCATTGGAATAGAACCAAGAGTAGGTCATATGAACCCGAGCCGACTGTTCCATTCAGTAAGATCATGGCTGAACTTCCTACATTAACTCTGCTCTCCTGCCCTGACATCGTTTCCTTTGGTCCCCTTTGTGCTCAAAAATCTATCGATCTCAGTCTTGAACAGGCTCCTCAACTGAGCCCCCCCCCCCCCCCGCCCTCGGAAAGAGAATTCCAAGGCCTCGCAGTCCCCTTGAGTGAAGATATTTCACCTCAGTCTGAAATGACCGACCCCATAGCCTCAGGTGAAGGCCCCTTGTTCTAGACTCTCCACACAGTGGGAGCTAGCTCTCAGACTCTACCCGGTTAAGCCCTCTAAGACTGCTATACATTCACAAGAGATGGGGAGGAAACTAAAGGGGTGAAAATAATGGTAGAACTTTCCTAATATATCACTTTTTGTTGATCGTGGGGGAGAATTTTAAAAATGTCGACTATTCTTCCTGCAATTTTTCCCCTCGCTGCAGTTGGAGTTGCTACAAGAGGGAGTCGATTAGCAAATCTGCAGTCCGTTCGTCCTCTCTCCCCGTCTCTATTCCTGTCAACTTCAAATGAGATAAAAACTGGGCAGAAATGCTTCCAAGATGTTGGGTTTCTGACTCACTATCACCATTTCGCAGCTGCACAGAGTCAAAGGCTGGAATGTTACTAGGCTTTTAGTAGTGGGCTGGGAGGCGGGAAGGCTGACAGAGTGGCACAGGAAGGCATCGGGAGGGGTTCCCGACACCTTACCACCACAATGCCACGCCACCATTTTACCTGTGTCTAGGGGGATCGGCCGCCCCATGCGGGAGTCTGCCCAGTGAAACCTGGCGGCCTTCCAACAGACTTTGGGAGGGGTCCCTCCATTTTTGGGCACTCCATGGCCCATGCAGGGGCTCCTGACAGTAATGGCTGCCCTCACAGCAACAGTAACAGCATCACCTGCGCCTAAGAAACCCCCTTCCCCAATCGACTGCCTGCCCGCCCCAGCCTCCCCACACAGCCCAACTTGCCTCTCTTCGAGGGCATTCGGACATTGGAGCGCCCACTCCTCGCGGCTGAAAGCTCAGCACTGGCCACCGCTAATGGTGGCGCTGCTGAGCGCCGGCCCTCTCATTGGGCCAGCAGCTCCTGGGCCAGGTCGCCATCCTTAATTGGTCCCACCATCGGCCAAAGCAGGATCACATTCATCTTTTGACCTCACCTGCGTGACTTCAACCACAGCAAACAAATTCAGCCTAAGATGTCCCCCTGAGGTGTGTGTGTGTGTGTTTGAATGAGAGTGTGTGTGTGTGTGTGTGTGTGTGTGAGTGTGTGTGTGTGTCTGCACATGCACAGTTGTACTGCAAAAGCGTAAATAAACAGTGTTGTCTTGATAATGAAGGAAAAAACTTCGAATTGCGTCCGGAAATATTAGATGTTAAAAGTAAGACCTGAGTTTTTTTAAAAAACAAACCATTGGCTGGAATGCTGAAGGGTGGCTCCCTAAGAGGTAATGGAGTCCCACCCTGTTGTCAGACAAGGTACTTCTAAAGACATCCAGGAACTAATTGCTCCCTCCACTAGAGACAATGGGGCATAATGGGAGATAAGTGTCATCGCATCAAGGAATCCTGAGAGCAATGCCCAGACAGATGTGTGAATTCACTTCCCACTTAGAATATATAAAGAAGGGGTTAAAAGTGAGCTGAAAAGGTGCCCTGGGGCAGGATTTTGCCCCAGGCGGGGTGCTCGGCGAGGGCGTCGGGACGCCAACAGCCGCCCGCAATCGAGTCTGCGTTGCGATTTCACACGGGCGGGCCAATTAAGGCTGAATGCTACCTGTGCGGGTGGTGGGGGGTGGGGGGGGAGAGAGGACGATCTGGGCCTAGCACACAGTTTGCACTGCGCGAGAAAGAGCGCTTCAATCTCCCTGAGACACGGAGCTGCCTCAGCGGGATTGAAGCACTGTTTAAAAAAAATTAATAAAAATTTAATAAAACATGTCCCCTCATGTTAGTCTGTCACATGGGATGGGACATGTTTTTAATTCCAAAATAAAGCTTTTATTTAATGCTTATTTGCTTCAGGAAAACACATCCTGCTTGTGGATGAGGTTTCCTAGAAAATGTAAAGGCCGCTTGGCCTTTTCGCCTTCCCCCCAGCATTTTACACTCAGGCGTGTCGGGCGTGCGCCCACACGCTGAACATAATATTCTGCCTCTGGTGTGTGCCTGTTGGTGGGTGTTCTGAGAGGGAGCAAGTGCTGGAAGTTTGGCTTAGAACTAACGGCCACACACAAAACCCCTGCAAATCACCATTTTGCAGGTATCCCAATGTCTTGCCTTCTCCACCGAATTCAACACCACTGGAACCCCGAGACCAACAATTCGTCTACCGGAGTCAATTCTACTGGAATCTCAAATCACAATGGCTGCAATACTCAATCGCCTACTCACCATGAATCAAGGACGTTTCCCTATCTATACCTTTTTTTTCAATGTACATATATATTCACTTACTTCAAGCTAACTTCTGACTTTTAACCTGTATGGCCGTATATGCATGCGTTTTATCCTTTCTTGCCTTTAGCAGTTAATAAACTTACTCTTACCTTTACCTCAAGAAAATCTGATCAAATTGGCTCCTTCAAAACCAGAAGGATTGGGTCCGGGAAGAAGGTCTGTATGAAAGGGATCCTTTTTAGATTAAATCTAACTGAGACCAACCGGGTAGGTGGGTGTTGGGGGTGCGTGCTGAGTAAAGACAGGGAGCCAGTCCATCCCTCCTCACCCAGGGCATCACAATTTTGGGGTGTCCCGGCCCAGACAGTGACAAATTGAGGGGTCCCGCCTGGATCGACAACATTGGGGACCCTCTCCTGGGGGCTGGGTCATAAATAATGTCAGCTTTATAGGAATCTCCAGTTCCCAACAATTCAGCGAAGAGGAATTGGTGAACTGGGCATCAGTTGAAAAACATCACTCACATTCTTGGTTTCTATTCATCCTTCTCAGGTGCTCATGTCTAATGAGGAAGTCACACCCTGAGTGGTTCTGTTAAAAATCAGTTACGATGAAAATGCCGTTAGACTTTCAGATCCTTCTGGGGAATTCTACAGGCTATTTTTGCTGATTTATTTTTGTTTGAACGGTGTCAGGTCAGTGATATCATTGTGGGGGGGGATGGTATTAACTGACCGCAGCTCCCTAAAGCTGGCAGTGCCCGGGACTTTGGGTGGTCACCTACTGGAGCAGCGACTGTGGGCCAGGAATCTCCTCTGGTGCAGGAGAAACCCTATCCCTGTGTGGTCTCTGGCCGCAAAGGACAACTTGAATGCCGCAGTTGCCAACTCAGGTTGGAAGTATTCCTGGAGGTTTCATCATGTAACATCCCACCTGGTCAAATAACCTTTACCCAATACTCCCCCCATTTCCAATACTTTTAATAAACAGAGGGTCCACAGCAATGAAATCAAAACAAAAACACACACACAGACAATTCTCTTTTAACAGCATCGTGATTACTTTCCTGGGTGTTGCTCACAGTAGTGCACAGCAGATGGATCTTTAGTTCCTGGAGACTCCAGGGCAATCCTGGAGGGTTGGCGACCCTGGGCCTCGCAGGAGATTATTGACTATTTTGACCCAGCGGCAAAGCACTGCTTGGTTGGATGGAACTTGAAATCTAAGGAGGTTCAGGTGAGCTTGCGTGTACGTTTTTACAGGAGCAGTCAGCGGGCTGCTTCATGTTATTGTTGAATGTGTGCCAGGTCCAGTACCAGTGCTAGCTGGACTTTCTCTCAACCTCCTAGAACTCGCAAGAGCGGGTTCTAACCCAACTTCTGAACCTCAGATTGCACAAACCCTGACCAATCAGAATTCGAGTCTATCCTACAAACCGCTCAGAAATATTACATAGAATTTACAGCGCAAAATCTGGCCATTCGGCCCAACAAGTCCATGCTGATGTTTATGGTTTGCATGATCCTCACCCCCCCCTGTCTTCATCTCACCTACTGACTTTCACGTCTATTTCCTTCACCGTCATGTGTTGCTTCCCCTTAAACGTATCTATGTTATTGGCCTCAACTGCTCCCTCTGGTAATGAGTTCCACATTCTCAACATCTCTTGGTAATAAAGCTTTTCTTGAATTCGCCTTTGGATTTATTAGCGCTTATCTTATATTTACGGGCCCTAGTTTATGGTCACCACCAAGGAAGCTAAGGAGGCTTTGAGGTGACTTCAAGTTTTCAAGGTTATGAAGGGGAAAAGTTGATCCAGGCAAATGGTCCCCTGTGATGAATTATTCTAATACTCCAGGACACAAGTTTAAAAATTAGGTGCTAAATTATAAAGGACATCGGGTGGTCCTAAGATGGCTATTCTGCCATTGCTGTTTGTAGGTGCTTGCTCTGCTCAAATTGTTTTGTACATTAAAACACTGACTAGGCTTTATTGGATGTGCAGCCATTGGAGGTATCCTGTGGTTGCGATAGGCACTATATAAATGCAACTCCCTCCTTCCTTCCTTGTGCATCTGAACTAGATGTAACCCTTAGACAGAGCTGCTATAAAGTTCTAACGCCATGATGCAGCCAAAGTGCCCACATGTGTTCTCTGTGCAAAGGATTTGATCGATCTGCTGCGCATTGCAGGATTTGCTTCGTATTTTGTTTCAGGAAGTAGTGACCAACACTGCAACAATGTGATTATTCATTGAATAGGAATTTCTGGATATCGGGAATTGCTTGTTGACTGGTCTGAAAGTTTTGTTGTGCCCGATGTGTGCATTTGTTTTGCTTTCCGCTTGACAAACACTTTTGCAATTGTGGCTATTTGTGTGTTGTTCAGCATATCCGATCTATTCTTACCATCCCACATGGACTCGCATTCTCTGGCAGGAAGAGATCAAGAGCCTTTCTAATCCAAATTGGCATAGCACCAGCTGCAGGATTATGCAAACTTGAACGATAGAATGCCTCTGCCTAATGATTTCATTTTTAATGCTGTAACAATATGAATTGCTACAAAGCTGTGATTTCCAAAACACTAGATCAGCCAGTTCAACATAACGCAAGGGGTGCGCTAGCACAGAGACCTTGTTACTGGACTGGTAATCCTGAGGCCTGGATCAATGATCCGGAAACATGAGCTCACGTCCCACCTGGCAACTGTGGAATTTTAATTTGGTTAGTTAAATAAAGCTGGAATTAAAAAGTAAGTAATGGTATGTCTGAATCTACCAGATGGTTGTAAAATCGCTTCTGGTTTGCAAATGTCATCCAGTTGTGAATGAAGGTGGGCAATTTAACAATTACCAGGAAGGCCTAGTCTAACGGTTGGAGCCAAGCTTTCAGCAGTGAAATTAAGAAACATCCTCCATGCAAAGGATGACGTAGGTTAACTCTTCTGCAAACGGCAATTGATGCTAGATCAATCGGTCATTTTAAAACTGGAATTGATAGGTGAGAAGCTAAATCAAAGGCTTTGAGTGCCTTAGGTGAATATAAAAGATCCCATGGCACTGTTTGAAGAAGGGCAGGGGAGTTAATTATCCCTGGT
Source organism: Carcharodon carcharias (assembly GCF_017639515.1). NCBI lineage: Eukaryota > Metazoa > Chordata > Chondrichthyes > Lamniformes > Lamnidae > Carcharodon > Carcharodon carcharias. The sequence continues at coordinate 13,926,301 of NC_054480.1, forward strand.
ATCCTGGCCAATGTTTATCTCTCAACCAACCTCACTAAAACAGGTTCATTATCGCATTGCTGTTTGTGGGAGCTGGCTGTGCGCAAATTTTCTGCTGCATTTCTTCACTTATTTGAAGTCAAACATCTTTTGTCAACATTACAACAACGACTTCTGTCTATATAGCGCCTTTAACATAACACAATGCCCCAAGGCACTTCACAGAAGCATTACAAAGCAAAGTTTGACATCAAGCTACATAAGGAGACATTAGATCAGATAACCAGAATCTTCGTCAAAGAGGTAGGTTTTACAGAGTGTCTTAAAAGGAGAAATGTGAGGTAGAGAGGCAGGGAGGTTTGGGAGAGTATTCCAAAGTTCAGGGCCAAGGTAACTGAAGGCATGGCTGCCAATCATGGAGCAATTAAAATTGAGAATGCACAAGAGGCCAGAATTAAAGGAGCGTAGATATCTCAGGGGATTGTGGGGTTGGAGGAGAATTCAGAGACAGGGAGGGGCAAGGCCATGGAAGAATTTGTAAACGAGGTTGAGAATTTCCAAATCAAGACAGCGGTGATTACATATGAAATGGATTGAATAGGCTGTGAAGAGCTTAGAGACATCCTGAGGTTGTGAATGGCGCTACATGAATAGGAATAACTTCTTCCTTTACAACACAGGATCTCGTTAAGGCTTTTGGATGTAAATTTATTTCTAATTAACGTATTAATGTATATCATGCGTCTTCTAAGCCGTAGAATTCATTTTATCCTTTTCCGGCATCTGGACCTCCCTGGATCAAACAGCAAACCCATATTGAGAGATTATTGAAAATTGTCGTAAAACCCAACTGAGTTACTGATGTCTTTTAGAGAAGGAAATCTTCTGTTTTTACCCAGACAGGATCTCCATGTGACTTCCATCCCACATCAAGGTGGTAGCCTTTCAACTCCACCTCTTTAGTGGCTGAGCAAGCCCTTAAACCTCTGGAACTGCAGGAAGCTCAAGAAGGCAGCCCAGCACAACAGTCTAAATGGGGCAGAGGGACAGGCAATAATGCTGGCCTTGCTAGTTCTCAAAAATGTTCTACCGTTCTGCTCTGAACATGAAAGAAGGCTGCTCTGTCACTATGATGCTGTGGCAAAACATCAAATTGCATAAATTGACTCAATGCTGAGATGAATCTGAGGTGTAACCTGTCCAACCTGTAGCTGAACTTGTGTCTCAGCTATAGCAGGGCGCAGCTGATGACAGCCAAAGGGCAGGCATTGAAAAAAAAAATCAGTCCCTAACTTCATCCTCAAACATGACAGGAACCATGTAGTGACAGAACCAAAGACAAAGCAACATACTTCCTGTACTGGGAATCCACGACAAGTGCTCGCAACACTCAGAACGTTCATGCACCATCTCTGGAGAGAACTGTGGATGACTTTAATGCTACAGAGTCATGCTGATGAAGGTTATACTCTGAGGCATCAACTTGTCCGTCAATTTGTATTCACCCGACACTGCTGCCTGTATTCTAACTCTCACCAAGTCCCGTTCACCCGCTTGTTGACTGACATTGGTTCCCAGCTACTCACACCTCAAATAGAAAATTCTCATCTGTGTTTCCTGATCTGTCCATGGCTCCGGCAGAACCAAAGGAACATGCTGTTTGATTTGATAATGCTATTGTTGGGATGCATGGCATCACACAGGCACTGAAATTCATACACTTGATATGCAGAATGTCTTTTTGGACTGACAGCAGGATGCAAATCAAACAGAATGTTCCTCCAGTTGTTCATAACACACAGAATACAGATTGTACTCAACCAGCCCGCGCTTGCAAAACCCAAAACAAAACATCTGCTGTTAGATGTGATTCTGTGATTGGGCAGCATTTGCTGGACAATCTTGAGTGTGCTAATAGCTACATTAACAACCAATTTAAGGTAATCAGTCAAGCTCATAATGTGGCTCATTTATGTTTGCCAGAAGAAACATACATTCATACACAGGAACCCATTCTCTGCAAACAAAAGGGATATGTTTAAGCCCTGTACATTTTTCAATTACCTCGGAGCTTGGGGAGCCAAGAGCTCCCTGCTGCTTTCCCCATGAAAACACCTCGGTCAATCAGAGTCAACTTGCCAACCAATCAGCACCTCCTTGTCTCCTGTGGAATAAATCGTTGTGATTGTTTGAAATTTGGCATTCTTGTGTTGCCCTGATGAGTGCAAGCCAAAAACCTTCAGCAACATGTCTCTTCTCCGCAATATTCATATCCAATTCCTACATTCCTGCATTGGTGCCTGTGCCTTCAGCTGCCTATGTGCTGCCTTTCTGTCTCTCTATCTCTCTGTCTTCCTTTATTCCACTCCTTAAAATCTTCCTCTGGTCAAGCTTCTTGTCACCTGTCCGAATATCTTATGTGGCTTGGTGTCAAATTTTGTTAGACAATCCTTCAGTGAAGCACCTTAAGGTATCTTACTATGCTAAAGGCACAACGTAAATGTAAGTTGTTGCTGTTGTTCCCTCCAACAGTGCTGACTGACCAGCTGAGAGTTCCAGCATTCTCTCTAGGGGCATATCTGTCAATGCTCCATATATAGGGTGGGCAACTCATTGCTTTGAACTACCCTGCCCCCAAGATCCTGCCATTTGTCCCTCTGCTGGGCACGTGACCAATTGGAAAGGGAAAAGGTTCTTTATTACTCAGTTACATTAACCTTAACCTTCTCCCCCACCCCCATCTCCTGTATTTATATATAACTGCTGGAATTTTGTTTAATGTGCCCAATGATTTTTCTCCTTCATGTTACTTGCAGCAGTTTTAATTCTTCAAGAGTCTAGGGCAAACACAAAGGGTCGGCAACACTCCCTGCACATGAAGCAAAGCTGGGAGTCATCCACATGCTGACAAGCTGTGAGGGTACCCCGAAGTCATCCACTCCTCATTGGCCTTATGTTATTCACGAGGGGAAGCCCTGTAACATTAACACTAAAGCAAAATACTGCAGATGCTGGACATCTGAACTAAAAACAGAGGATGCTAGATATACACAGGAGGTCTGGCAGCATCTGTGGAGGGGGAAACAGAGTTAACATTTCGGAACAGCCTGTACCTGTAACATTTCTTTCCACTACTGCTCTCTGCTGTTGTTCATAAAGATATTGATGTAAATGTGGGGGGAGGATGGGAGATTTTAACCTACACGCTCACCAGGAAGCTAGCAGCCAAAGTTAAAATGGCCCGTAAAATCTTGCTGAGTGACAGTCCACTCCCTCTCCATTCCCGTCCCCACTCTCGCTTTATCTGGCCTTCTATTTATTGGCCAAAGTAACCGTTTGACTTAGTTTCCTGCTCCATTGAAAACTTGCCGAGAGAGCACACTCCAAGCAGCATGGGCACTCGACCTGCGCACCCCTTCACCGGGATTTCCTGGCTCAGTCATGCCGGGACCCACCACGGGGGGGATTCGGCAGCCCAGCCAAAAGCCCATTGGCTCTCGGCGGGTTCGGACAATCCCGATGACGGGCGGGGCTGGAAAATCCCGCCCCTTGTCGTGGCACTGACAATTGAGGCTCACATGGAGGCCATTCATAATTTATCTGCGGTGTCGCTGATGGACTTTTGGGGTTTATGTCCACTGGAAGCAGGTACAGATTTCCTTTGCGAGCTGTCAAGGGTGGGAGCACCTAGTGGCAAGTGGCTGTTTCAGATCAATCAATCCATTTAAACCGACTGAGTTGGGCCTCCCCTATTGGAGCACAGCAAGATTACCCGCTTCCCTGGAGGAGGACCCTTCAGTTGTCCCATCACAGCTCCAGGCTTCTGTCCCAGACATTCAAGTAGCCCAAGATTTGGAATGGTGGTAAATGATGGGTCACAGATCAGAAGTCAAATCCTACCACAATTCCATCTGTCCTGTATCTTCTATGCAGTACCTACTCCATCTCCCATAATAATAAAACCATTTGAGTTTGATAAGGGACTGTCCCTCATTAATCACATCTTGAATTAATAGGCTTATTTGGTAGGAACTGGTCATCATTGGCATTGGATTGAACTCGCGGGTTTTTTTATTCATTCACAGGATGTGGGCTTCGCAGGCTGGGTCAGCATTTATTGCCCACCCCTAATTGTCCTTCAGCAGGTGGTGGTGAGCTGCCTCCTTGAACCGCTGCAGTCCATGTGGTGTAGGTACACCCACAGTGCTGTTAGGGAGGGAGTTCCAGGATTTTGACCCAGCGACAGAGAAGGAACGGCGATATATTTCCAATTCAGGGTGGTGAGTGACTTGGAGGGGAACTCATGCCCCAAAACACTTAAAAGAAAAAATACCTAACACTGAGCCAAAGAAAGGAGACATTAGGAAATAAGTCCAAAAGTTTGGTGGTTTTAATGAGCATCTTAAAGGACAAAAGTGAGGTAGAGAGGCAGAGAGGTGATGGGGAGGGAATTCCAGAGTTCAGGGTCTAGGCAGTTGAAGGCATGGCTGCCAATGACGGAGTGAAATAAATCAAGGATATGCAAGACAGCAGAACTGGTGGAGCACAGAGATCTCAGAGGGCTGTAGGGGTGCATGTGGTTACAGAGATAGGGAGGGGTGGGGGGAATTGAAGATGAGGATGAGAATTTTAAAATGGATGTGTATTCAGACCAATGCAGTTCAGCGAGCACAGTGCGGTGAGGGGGGGTGTGTGTGTGGGGTGGGGTGGGGGGGAGGTGTGGTGGTAGGGGTGGGGGATGTGTGATGAGTAACCAGGACTTGCGATCTGGACAGCAGTGTGTTGTGGGTGAGCTCGAGGCTTATGGAGAGAGAGGGTCCCGCCACCTCTCAATTCCAGATAAAAGCAGGGACTGAATTTGATGCCACCCTGGGCTGTTTGACTTCATGCCACACCATACTGCTCTGCCAAGTTTGGCAATGCTACACCTCTGGAAAGCACAGGAGCTTTACCCTTTTCTATAACAAGTAAATCGGGTGTGACGTAACATTACTTCACTATGCAAGGCCTGATATCTGATCGGACAGCAGTGCAGACATGAAATGTAATAATGTTCCTGACATGGGCTACAGTGATAAGCCACATGTTTTACCAGGGTCACATGACTTGTTTGCTCTGCTGGGCCATTGAGAGACTTGTGACTGAATATTACTTAAAGAAGGGGATCGAGTTAATGTCAAGTCGATCCTCATTTAGCAAGCCCTCTAACACCAGCAGCCTTCCACGCCCCTCCCCATTCCTACTGCCTACCAAGCAGCACCCCTACCCCCCTGCCCTCACCCCCACCCACCCCGCCCCCCCACCTCCCCCCCCCCCCCCCTCCCCCCCGCCAAACCCCACCAACCCCCACCCCAAATCTACGACAACTTCCCTTGTTTCCTTGTGGACAGTTCTCTGGGAAATTTGGCTTTCAGGGTGTAGCTGCCATCCAGTTTTTCCTCATGGCTGACAGCCAACATCACACAGACTAAAAAAAAACACCTGCAGCTTTTGCGCAAGAGTGGATTACAACATAGCCTCGCGTTCTGTGGAAGTGATTGAAAGAAGCAGAGCACATGTTCACAGGCCATTTGCTGGAAGCTGGGTCTCGGCCTGCAATTTTCCCTTGAGGGGAACTTACATGATTTAGGAAAGAGAACGATTTTTACTCGAAATGATTTTTTTTTGTGTGTCAAACTGGTTCCTGTGAAATCCTCTGCTTTTTTTAAATTCTCTTTTAGATCCTTGCTACAGCGTCTTTTAGAAGTTACAGTTAATTGTTGCTCAAGCAATGGCCATCAGATGTTACTCATATATTGAGAATATACACTGAATGAACACCATGGGCCTCTTTTAACGTTGTTTTTAGGGAAGTGTGTTCTGGAAACTCATTTTCTTGGGAAGGAGGTGGGTCACAGGAGGCCCCCATTTCAGTTGGCATGGTAACGTTACCTGAGAAAACGTTTCGGGGTTGTTCAGCATTTCAGGTGACGTTCTTGTGAGCATAAAGAATGTTTACTGTAACCCCAAAACCTCTGGATCTCTGCTGAGCCAATGGAAGAGCAGTCTAGTGAGATCCCTTATTGTCTGTGAACTTTGGGGTTGACCCCAACCCAAATCATAGGAATAGGGCCTTTTAAATAGTAGGGTGAACGGTCCCAACCGTGTAAGCTAAGAAAGGCCTTGTATTTATATAGCGCCTTTCACCAGCTCGGGACACTCCAAAGCCGTTCACAGCCAGTGAAGTAGCTTTCAAATGCAGTCAATGTTGTAATGTTGGTGATGGCGTAGCCAAATTGTGCACAGCAAGCTCCCACAAGCAGCAATGAGGTGGTGACCAGATACCCTGCCTTCTTCCGATAATGTTGGTTCGGGGATGAATGTTAGCCAGGACACCTGAGGATGATTCCCCCTCTGTTCTTCTTTGAGAGGGTGCTGTGGGATCTTTTACATCTACCCGAAAGGGTGGGCGGGGCCTCGATTTAACGTCTCACCTGAAAGTCGACACCTCTAACTGAGCCACAGGCTTGAGCAGCACCACTCCATTAAAACAATATCCATTCCACGCTCACACTGCGATCTTCAAATATGATTTTTAATGAGATAAAACTAAGGTGCCGGCCGACTATTAAAAGAGGAAGTACTTGCTCCGTTCATTGTCTGTTCTCTGGATTTAAGTCTGACACTTGCTAATGCTGAACATCTGGGATTTTCCAAATCGGCCCTGATGAATTATTTATGGTGATCTCTTGTTCTATATTGGGCCTGGTGCTGGGAACTCTCCAAGGAGAATTAAAAGCTGCTGAAGTCATTTAAAAGTACTTGCCTTTTTTTATTATTCTTTCATGAGATGTGTGTCCTCTTAAAACTCCTTATGGGCCCCTTTATTGTAGAACCTTTCTTAAGCTTGTAAATATTTTCATTGTGACTGGAGTCTCTCCTGTCATGTTCCTTCCTCTTCCTCTGATGTTGACATATTGTTAAGCGGGGGTGGGGTGGGGGGGATGGGGGTGGGTGTTAATGGAAATGGGGGGGGGTTGGGGGAGCATTGTAGCCCATTCCCCAAGTGTACTTTGGCACTGACAGGCTGTGGTAGGGGAAGGTATCCCTTATTTCTTATGCTTCCCAGTAACAAACGACATTCCTGTCTGTTCATCCAAGTTCGTCTGATGGGCTGAATGCATTTTGTGCAAGGGTTTGAGGATGAAATGAAAAAACTGAAGATGGGAGGCTTCCCATGTGTCCACCATTTGTGCCCAGAGCACCACAGGAAATTTTTCACCTCTTTACCTGTTTTCCTTTGTGATGAGTACACTGGTGTAGACACGATGGGCCTCATGATGGGTGACCTTGTGTGTTGTAACACTCCATGATTCTCTGAGGGGTCAGTACACCGTTCCCTGTGCTGTTCCTAGCTGTGACACACAGGAATTGGGCTCACCCTGCACTAAAGGATTGACTTGATCAAAAGTTTCACGTCTCCAATTCCGATTGTTAAGGCTGATGAAATGAACAATAAACAGCAACTGATGGAACTGAGGAATATAGTTGTCTAATCGTTGGGAATGACCCAAGCAGCAACAAAATGGGCGAAGGGTCCAAAAAGTCAGGATTTACACAATGCAGAATTCCTGCCTGTAGCACACCTCACATTGCCTCAGCTGGAAATGTATTCCATTTTTCGATAGCATCTCCCAAATTCACGACCCCTGCCACCCTGAAGAACAAAGGCAGCAGGTCACTGAGAACACCACCACCTGCAAGACACACACCATCCGGTCTCTGGGTCAAAATCCTGGAGCTCCCTCTTTAACAGAACTGTAGGTGTATTCTACACCACATGGACCGCAGTGGTTCAAGGAGGTGGCTCACCATCACCTTCTCAATGGAGATTAAGGATTGGTAACTAATGCTGGTCATTTTTTACACAGCGACTTGTTATAACTCGAAATGTATTTCCAATACGACGATGGCTTTCAAAGAGAATTTGGATAACTACTTGAAAAGGAAAAAAATTGCAGGTCTTTAGCGATGGAGCAAGGGAATAGGCCTAATTGGATAACTCTTTTCAAGAGCTGACACAAGCACGATGGGCTGAATGGCCTCCTACTGTACCGTATGAGTCTATGAGTACTGACCATATATACTGACAGCATCCACCAGTGAATGTCAACAAGTTTAGTCAGGGGAGAAAATGTCAAGGACATATGAGCAAAAGTGAGATCAGGCTATTGGACATGTTGCTCTGTAACTCCTCCTTAATAACATGGTGAGCAGATGTCAGCACTGTAGAGTTATTGGGCATTCAGGCATTGCTGACAGTAGCATTACCGCTTGAGTTTCCTTTCGTCATTCACAAATCAATGTGATAGAGAGCGCATGAGACAACATCGTCAGTAGTTGCATCATAGTGTGTTTCATCAGCGCCTTTTAAAACTGAAATGTCATTGGAGACCACAAAGAAATGGAGGCACCTGGGGCCTGGAGCTTGGGTCGCGTGTGAATTTGGGAACAGGACCCGTGAAAGAGGCCAGTAGGCAGGACCACTACCAAATTGGGTGGGTTGGGTGGGGGGAGGGTGGAGAGGGTAGTGGGGGGGGGGGGGGGGGGGGGGGGGGGGGGTGGGGGGTGGTGGGCGGGGGTCGATCATGGTCTCTGGTCGCCAACCTTCCAGGTTTGCCCTAGAATCTCCAGGGAGTAACAACCAATCTCCTGGATGCTGCCACCATCAAATGCTCAGGAATAAGAGCATTTACAAAAAAAAAACTGATGTTTTTCCCCGATTTCTTTTGAATGCTTTTGTTTGTTACTCATAAAAATTTTGGATACGATTAGACAAGTATCCAAGCAAGATAAGGGTAGAAGAAAATGCTGACTGGTTTCAGTACGCTGGGAGGAGGCTCCTCATGGAACAGAAAAGACTAGTTGGGCCGAATGGCCTATTTCTGCCCTTCAAATTCTACGGACAGAATTTTTCTCTTGTCAGGCGGGTGGGTGCCTGACCCAGCCGAGCGTAAAGTGATGGGCATTGGCCGAGGGTCCCCATGTCATCGCCCACAGGCACGATATTTCGGTCGGCGGGCGCACACATGGGATCCTGCTGGACTTCCCAGACGGGTTGAAGATGGTGGAGTTCCCTCATTAGCAGGTCAATGTCAGACACCCTGAAGATGTTATTGCAATGAAATCAAAAGCTTTTCCCAGCACCCGCTGAATAAGAAACATCTCAATCCATTCCAGTGTAATGCAGGTTTTCTCAGAAACCACAATTTCCTCCAGCCTGTTAGCAGTGTTTCCTGTTCATAGAGTGGCCAGCCACTCAGGATATGAGGCTTGCTCAGGTTTTTCTCAGTACTTCTATGTCGTTGCTAACAGAATAATTTCACATCCACATCATATAGTCTGTGCATTTCACATGAGCTCATGGCAACATCTTCAGCACTAGGCTCATTTTTGCTTCATTATTCACCTCAGCCTATAACATCAATCTTTTAAAGCATTATTGCAGGTGACCTTTGTGCCTTTCCATTTCTGTTTGTCTGCATGCATCTGTCTTTGTTTTTCATTTTTACGCTTGTCTACTTGTGCATTTATGCATTTCTGTGTCTGTGTGTGCATGTGTGTGCATGTGTGTGTGTTTGTGTGTGTGTGTGCTTGTGTGCTCATCCATGTGCCTATGTGTGTGTGTGTGCTCATCCGTGTGCCTGTGTGTGTGTTTGTGTGTGTGTGTGCCTGTGTGTGCTCATCCGTGTGCCTGTTTGTGTGCCTGTGTGTGTGTGTGTGTGTGTGTGCTCATCCGTGTGCCTGTGTGTGTGTGTGTGTGAGTGCTCATCCGTGTGCCTGTGTGTGTGTGTGTGTGTGTGTGCATGATGTGTGTGTGTGTGTGTGTGTGCTCATCCGTGTGCCTGTGTGTGTGTGTGCATGATGTGTGTGTGTGTGTGTGTCTGTGTGTGTGTGTGTGCTCATCCGTGTACCTGTGTGTGTGTGTGTGTGTGTGCATGATGTGTGTGGCATATATGCACATTTGAGGTGTGCACATGTGTGCGTGTGTGTGTGCATGTGCACCTGTGTGCGTACATGTGTGTGTACATGTAGGTGCATATGCGTGTCTGTGCGTGTGATTGTGTACATGCATGCACATCTATGTATGTGTGTTTGTGTCCATAGGTGGGATCTATTTTAACTGCTAAGCAGACCAACAGCAATTTACCTATTTTCAGGCCCGGCCACATTTAAAGAGACCTGTCGAGCAGCCACCACATGAGGGTGAACTCTACTACTGAACTCCAGTGCAACTTAAATATCAGTGTGTCTTGTACATTATATACTCTGGTGTGACTTATGCACTTCACTGCTATACATTGATGAACCGGGCTTAGTATTGGCCATGTTTGACGCCGGCATGCTGCAACCACTGCTTTCTCCAGAAAGTGACGAATTTCTCCTTTCCTCTGGGGTTTTATGGAATGCTTAAAGAATGAACCCAGCCCAAAGGAGTAGCACATTCATCCCGTCCCTCCTCTGTTACTCACTGAGGAATCATATACTTGGATTTCTACGAATTAATCAATAAATAATACAGGTTTTCTTTTTAAGCTGCCATTGTGCAGTCACCTTTTTGGTGAAGGTAAGAGCACCTTTAATTCGCACCATTTGCCATATGGTCGGACAGTCTCAGTATGACTGCACGCCTGGTGGGTAAGAGGCAGGATTATTTTACTAGGCCATTTCAGAGGGTAATTAAGAGTCAACCACATTGCTGTGGATCTGGAGTCACATGTAGGCCAGACCAGCTAAGGATAGCAGATTTCCTGGCTCCATTAGTGAACCAGAGGGTTTTCACAATGATAGCTACCGTAGTCACCATTAGACTAGCTTTCAATTCCAGATTTATTGATTTGCTGCCACAGTGGGATTTGAACCTGTATCCCCAGAACGTTAGCCTGGGCCTCGGGATTATTAATCCAGTGACATTAACACCACACCATGGCCTCCTCCTGAGACTTGTCCCATAGCTCTCCTAAGTGGCCATTGTGCATTTGTGAACCTGGACAGTGTCAATCAACCATTTGACATGGGAGCCTAAGCCTGATTCCTTTCCTGCACTGACAGCTAAACAGCAACCGATGCCAATAACTGGGTATTGTTGAACAAAGAGACATGCTGTCATAGCTTTTTGTCTTGCACTCATCAGAACAGATTCCGCAAGAATACCAAATCTCAAAGGGAGCAACAATTTACACTGCATGAGAAGAGGGTACTGACTGGTTAGCAAGTGGCCTCTGATTGGTAGAGGCATTGCCATGGAGAATGCACCAGGGAACAGTTAACTGCCAGGGTTTAAATTCAAACCGGGCAATCAGAGTCGACTTGTCATGCTGCCTCTCCTCATGCAGTATAAATTGGTATTCCTGTGAATCTATCCAGATGACTGTAAGATGAAAATCTTCGACAGCATGGCCATTTTTTCAGCAATACTTAAATTCTGTACTAACAAGTGACTACCAATAATTGGTTTAAGCAGTGGAGTGGGATGGGTTGACAAGTCTGTTTTTTGGCTCTAAATCTCTAAAAATCAAATTGTAAAGAGATGAAAATTCCACCCGACTCCTCACCCCCCCGACCCTCCTTTAGCCCATCCCCCTTCCATGGGCTTTAAACTCTTACATTTCTATCTTTCTTCAGTTCTGATGAAAGGTCTTCGGCCTGAAACGTTAACTCTGTGTCTCTCCACAGGTGCTGCTTGACCTGCTGAGTTCTTCCAGCGTTTATTTGTTCTTACTTTATATTAGGGCGAAATTAAAACCGGGAGCAGGGGAGATGAGGCAACTGGAAAACGTGGGATAATAATTACAAAACTGGAGAGGTTGAGGGAGTGTGGGAATTGCAACAACAGCAACTTGCATTCATATAGCGACTTCAACATCATGAAATGACCCAAATGGAGTTTCAGCAGGAAAAAAATTTGACAGCAAGGCACATGCGTAGATATTAGGTCAGGTGACAAAAAGCTTGGCTAAAGGTTTTGAGCAGCATCATAAAGAAGGGAAGAGAAGTGGGAGAGGTTTAGCGAGAGAATTCCAAAGCTTAGGGGCCGGACAGCTGAAGGCATGACTGCCAATGTGGAGCAATGAAAATCATGGGATGTGCAAGAGATCAGAATCGGAGGAGTGTGGATGTCCCGAAGGGCTGTAGAAGTGGAGTAAGTTAGGGAGATAGGAAGGGGTAACGCCATGGGGGGCTTTATAAATGAGGATGAGAACATTAAAATTAAGCTTTAAAATGAAGTTTCCAGACTGGGAGCAAATGGAGGTTACCAAGTCCAAGGGTGTTGGGTAAATGTGACTTGGTGCTAGTTGGAGTACAAACAACTGAATTTTGGTTGAGTTCAAGGGGAGGCTGTGGCATAGTGGTACTGTCACTGGGCTAGTAACCCAGGGTAATGCCCTGGGGATCTGGGTTTGTAATCCCACTACTGCAGCTGGCAAAATTTGAATTAAATTTTAAAAAAATCTGGAATTAAAAGTCTAATGATGACTGTGAGACCATTGTTTTAAAAACCCACCTGGTTCACTAATGCCCTTTAGGGGAGGAAATCTCCCATTCTTACCTGGCCTAGTCTGGCTTACACGTGACTCCAGACCCACAGCAATGTGGTTGACTCTGAAATGGCCCAGCAAGCCATTCAGTTCTCAAGGTCAATTAGGGATGGACCATAAACGCTGACCTTGCCAGTGACGCCCACATCCCATGAACAAATATAAAAAGGAAGGTTGAGGGACAGACAGCACAGGTGGGCTGAAATTGGAATATTTCAAATCCACAGCTAACAAAGGCTTGGATGAGGGTTTCAAAAGGGGGTGGGTAGAGACAGGGATGGAGGTTAGCAGTGTTATGGAGTTGGAAGTAGTCAATGCTGCTGATAGAGAGGATATAGAGTTGGAGTCTCAGCTCAGGGTCAAGTAGGGCACCAAGAGCGCGCATGGCAGGGTCCAGCCTCAGCCAGTTAACACCATAATGATGATTTCTTCCTGCGCACTTATCCTCTCAATTTAACAATTCAGTTAAATTCACAGTCAACATCAGCAGTCAAAGGAGTGCCTATTTAGATCACTGGTCTATAGTATAACTGGGTATAAGCTGCTGTAATTGAGAGTATTGGAGCTCAAATCCTCAAGTGGGCATTAGTTTGATTCTCACCACGGCAGTGTAAGGATTTTTTAAAATTCTGTAAATGAACAAAAGTTGACCTCAGTAATCATGGAGCTGCTGGATTGATGTAAAAACCCAACCGGTTCAATAAAATCTCTTTGGAGTAGAAAACCTGCCATCCTTACCCGATCTTGACCTATATGTGACTCCAGTCCCACGCCAGTGCGGTTGATCCTTCTTATTGCCTAACAATCCACTCAGTTGTGTGTCACCTCTGTGTCAAGCCCCACTCCAGGACTTGAGCACAAAAACCAGGGCTGACACTCCAGTGCAGTACTGAGGGTGCGCTGCACTGTTGGAGGTGCCATCTTTCAGATGAGATGTTAAACGGAGGCCCCACCTGCCTGCTTGGGTGTATGTGAAAGATCCCATGGCACTATTTTGAAGAAGAGCATGGGAGTTATATCCGGTGTCCTGGTCAATATTTATCCCTCAACCAGCATCACAGAAACAGATTATCTGGTCATTATCACATTGCTCTTTCTGGGAGCTTGCTGTGTGCAGATTGGCTGCTGCTTTTCTTATGTTACAGCAGTGGCTACACTTCAAAGAACTTCATTTGCTGCAAAGTGCTCTGAGCTGTCTGGCTGTGGTGATAAGAGCTACATAAATAAACACGTTCCTTCCTTCCCTCCTCCCTTCCCTCCTCCCTCCCTCCAGTAATGCACACATCTCAAGAATGAACATCTGTCCATTCATCTATCTATCTATCTATCTATCTATCTATCTTCTTTTTTTTCATTCATTCATGGGATGTGGGCTTCGCTGGCTGGGCTAGCATTTATAGCCCATCCCTAGTTGCCCTTGAGAAGGTGGTGGTGAGCTGCCTTCTTGAACCGCTGCAGTCCATGTGGTGTAGGTACACCCACAGTGCTGTTAGGGAGAGAGTTCCAGGATTTTGACCCAGTGACAGTGAAGGAACGGCGATATATTTCCAAGTCAGGATGGTGAATGACTTGGAGGGGAACCTCCAGTTGGTGGTGTTCCCATGCGTCTGCTGCCCTTGTCCTTATAGTTAGTGGTGGTCATGTATCTATCTATCTATATACAGATTGTATATTTTTAAAACTTACTGCACTGAGAGGTGGGGTTTCTTGGGTTGATGTAAGAATTAGATGAGTTTGTAAGAAAGCAAAAAATGGCCTCAGACAAAATATGAATCATCAACATCCAAAGATAAAGCTGAGCAATGGTTTCTCTTACAAGGGGGTGAGTTCCTGATGAGATGTTCTCTTCAGATTACAGTGTCAGTATGATTCAGCTTGTAATTAGCCATATAGGCAACCATACCGATTGCTATCTGCACTTGACTTGGGTGATGGGAAGGGGGGAAGTCGATGCAACTTGAGTTTATAAATGTCACTTGACAAAACTGAAACATTCAGTAGGCATTTCCAACATTACAGAACCACGAAGGGTGAAACCTCTTTTTTTTTAAAGAAAAAAACGTCACTCTGCCTATCAATAAAACAGTATACAGTTATGAACAAGCTGGTTTAAAAAAAGGCTTGAATTGATACAGCACATTTCACAACCACCGGACATCTCATAGCACTTTACAGCCAACAAAGCACTTTGGAAGTGTTGCCACCGCTGTAATGTAGAAAACACAGCAGCCAATTAGCACACAGCAACTCCTGCAAATGCAGTGTGATAATGACCAGTTGATTTGTTTTTAGTAGTGTTGCTTTTGCAGGATAAATATTGGCTGGAACATGGGGCATAACTCCACTGCTCTCTTTTTGAAATAGTGTCCTGGGATCTTTCACATCCACCTGAGCAGGCTGATGGGGTTTTAGTTTAGTGTCTGTTACGACCAGGTGAGAAGGAGTGAGAACTGGGTGCCCTCTAATCAATCTCCTCAGTTGATCACAACAAAGGTTTAAGTTTCTTTTTCATGAGGATATGCCTTTTCCAAATCAGAACGTATTTAACTATTTAAGCTATGAGAAATCAAACAAGGTTTTCTTGAGTGAAAGAAGAGCAAATCTATTAACCACTAAACCCGAGAAAAATAATAAAAATGTGGCATCAAGCATTTGGCCCTCATACAATCATTTGGGACCACACGCACAAACACACACAAACACACGCACAAACACACACACACATGCGCAAACACACAGCTATCAGAAATAAGGGAAGTTAGAGTCCAGTATAAAAAGGTAAAAGAATATACGGTTAAGTGTCCTTTGATTGCGCTTGAAGTGTAGATTTTAAATGCTGTGGCTGATTTAGAATTCACTGGTTTCCTGGATAGGTCAGGGGTAGAAGATATTGCAATTATTATGAGATCTCGGTTCGCTGGTAGGTTTTTGGCAGAATTGGCTCCTCAAACCGGATGGCTCTTATTCCAAAGGAGAGAGAAAGAGAGAGAGAGAGAGAGAGCAACCTTCAGCACGTTTCCTCTGCTTGAAGGCTCTCTTGACTCTGCCCGTGTCACTTGCAATCACTCTCAATTGGCTGGGCAGCTTTGCCTTGAAATACTTTGCGCCTTGTGTATTTCCAAGAGGTTTTGGATGGGTCTATCTGTGGCAGCCATTGTTTCAATATCAAATACTTTGCATTTTTAATGTCTCTTCTTTAGACAGTTACAAATTTTGATGGGCGCCTAGATTATAGGAAATGTCTCTCCCTTCACAATCCCCTCATAACACCTCCCCATCATAAAAAAATGAAACTAGAGTCACTCTCATTTCATTACAAGGTACAAAAGCACGAAACAAAAAAAAAACACTATCACTGTCTTAGCCTTGGCCTGGATTATGTCATCAGTTCTAATTGGGTCTCTTTAAGTTCTGGACAGGGCGTCCGCAATCACATTCAATTTCCCAGCAATGTAGGTGATTTTTTAACTGATGGTTGGAGAAACAGACTCCAGTGGGGTAACCTTGCATTCTGAGTTTTCAATTTCTCCACAAAGATCAAAGGGTTGCTGTCGGCATAGACTGTGCTCCCTCTGTATCCATTTCGGTCATATATCTCTACGCGTTTGACAGTCGGTAAAGTTTCATTTTCTACTGTGGAATACCATTTCTGATGTTTGTTCAGTTTTTTTGGAGAAGTACCCGATTGGTCTCCCCATTCCTGACTCGACCTCTCGGAGGAGGACAGGCGCTATTCCAATGTCATTAGTATCGACGGCTATTTTGCTTGGTTGAAGTCTGGAGCTTCAGGCGCTGGCTTGTTTATTAAAAAGGCTTTCATCTTCTTGAAAGCTGTCAGGCATTTCTCAATCCATACCGCCTTTGATTTTGTCTGTAGTAGGTCTGTCAGTGGGGTGGCTACTGTGCTGAAGCTTGGCACAAACTTGTGGTAGAACCCACACATCCCTAAAAATCTCATGATTTCCTGTTTTGTTGTGGGAATGGGGAACTGTACTACTGCTTGTACCTCTGCAGCTCTGGGCAGTGCTTGCCCTTGACCCACCATGTGTCCTACCTTAGTGAACTCACACTGTGCGAGATTTACCACTAGGTCAGCTGACTGTAATTTCTGGAAAAGGGCTTAATTGCTGTAAGCGAGTTTCCTGGGTGTCACTGCACATTATGAGGTCGTCCACATACACTACACAATTGGATAAGCCCGCCACTTCCTGGTTCGTCAGCATTTGAAAGGTGGCTGGGGCATTTTGGAGTCCGAATGCCATGACTCGACGCTGGTATAACCCGTCCGGAGTCACAAGGGCAAAGATTTCCTTCGCCTAGGCGATCAAGGGAACCTGCCGGTATCTCTTGAGTAAATCTATCTTTATAATGTAGGCTGCCTCACCTACCCTATCTATGCAGCCTTCCAGGCTGGGTATCTGGTAGGAGTCGACTCTGGTCACTTTATTAACCTTTCAGTAGTCAATGGAGAGCCTTATGGTGCCGTCCGAATTGGGCACGAGCACAACTGGGGAGCTTCAGCTAATGCCGCTTGGCTCTATAAGTTGGTGCTCCAGCATGCAGTCAATCTCCTCCCAAACCCAGGCCAGCTTTTCTGGACCTTAGACTGTAAGGATGTTGCCTTATGGGCAGGGCCTCTCCCACATTCACATCACTTAGAGCTAGCGGTGATGCAGCCTGGCTTGTCCCTGTGCTTTTAAATGCAGTGAGCTGCCTCGTCAGGTCTCCTCGCTGACCTGCATTTAAGGTGGGTGAACATCGTGTCCAATTTCGGTAGAATTTCTGCGCTTGCTAGCTGGACAGTAAGGGGGTTTAATGTGGGCCTCGCTCATGTCTCCCTCCAATTCATCCTCACTGTTCCCCTCATCCTCCTGGTGTGTTGTTATTGAACAGACTATGTCAGCTGCTTGTCCCCTTCTCGGCTGTGATATTGCTCTACCACGTTGACATGACACAGCGTTTGTTTTTAACCTCTGATCTGGGGTCTCAATTAGATACATTTACTCACCCGAGCTACTCTGTACGGGCCACTGAGCCCAGGTTTTTAAAGGT